>NC_071087.1:132203497-132223497 GCF_027358695.1 Spea bombifrons | reverse complement strand
ATACACGCACGCAGATATGTTCAAAAGGCGCAACCACATACTGTACATTCATACAGAAATATCCCTACATGAATACACAATGACCACCATAAACCCAGAGCCAAGCTCCTGCCTGCAAAGTGTCTTTTTTCCCTGCAGCTACAGGTTGATGGGGATCCAGATACAGTAACCCTGAGCTTTACATCCTTACATCAGAGAACCATGCAGCTCCCACTCTTACTGATTGTAACATCTGAATACAAAGGGATGTTCTTGGAATGCTAAACGGATTCAGGTTGCTTTTAAATGTGTGGAATAATGTATTCCCTTGTGCGCTGCCATGTATTTTTCATAGCATTCTTAATCATTGCTTACACTACCATGGGAATGTCGTTACGAGCTTTCTCTGCACTGTCAAGAAACCGATTTTTGATGATAACCTCCCTTTTCTTTTAGGCTTGTCATTCATGTCATCTTGACAGTCTTTATTCATTTTCAGATTATTAACTCATCAATATTTTATGCCACATATTTTTTTTCCTTGAAATGGATCAAATACCCAACGACATAATAAACGCTGTGCTTTCTCTAGATAGCTGACAATAATAAACTGCAATTGATATTTTTAGCCAGATAAAGATTTGTTTACTTATTTTTTGTAAAGTGATTGGGTTGTAAGTGACTTCCAGCTATGAATAATAATTGACCTATTAAAAATAACCCTATGTGCCACTGGTGGATATTATGAGATAAGTAATAAAATGTGAACATTAATGTTCATTTATTGTTCAAGACATTGCACATTTTTTTAATATTAAGCTTTGGCATCAGGAGCTTAATGAGAAATTGAGGTGTCAGAAATAGTGTCTGGATCATTACACAGATTTGTACAATTGTATGTCATTTTGAATATGGATTATGTGCCACATTATAGGAACCTATTTCAGCATTTTAAAGTTTGACATTTTTTGTATAATCAAAAATCTCTGAAGCAGAGGTTAAATACTTCTAGCACTCTGGGTAATTTATAATAAGATATTATATTTGCTTGAATATAACATTTTCTCTGGCATCCACCAGATTTTGATCACAATTAAAGAAAGGAAAAAAAAGCAAAGTACTAAATATTTAGTATACTAACTGTACTGTATAATGTACTGTATAATTCAATGTCTTTAAAAGTCTACTTGCATATTAAATTATGCCTTTTATACATATATTCTGCAAGATTTGTTTCAGGAGGGAGGCAGGAAATCCTCCTTACCTCCTCCCTATTGCCCACCCTTGTTTGCTCAAGAGAGGGGTCTCATGTTGGAAGGCCAATTTTAGTTACCCATTAATTGGAAAAATGATATGACCGTGGTAGTAGTAGCCAGCATGTACCTGCGCAACATGGGTTTAAAAAAATATTTTTTGCACCTAATGGCAGACTATAAAAACAAAAATTATAATTTTATTTAAACTTACTTTTTCTTCTTACAGTTTTTTATTTTCATAGTTCATAGATTAGATAGAATATATATTAAAGTACGGTATGTGCAAAGTGTAAACCTGAATAAAAATTTTGTTTGAGTACGTAATATTTTAGAGTAATACCTTGTTCCCAAATGTACAAAAATGCTTTGTTTGATGTTCTATGAAATGTCATCAGTCAACAATTATTGGCCTCGATTTGCTGAAACCAATTATACTAGCTGTCACTGGATGTGTTACACTCGCTTTAAAAAAAAACCATAAATGTATGTTACAGAAAACCTAATTTATATAGCGTTAATCATTTCTTACGCAATATAAACATTTAAAAATACATTAACTTAATATTTATTAATTGATTTATTATAAATGATTTCTTAAAAAGTGCCCCATTTCTGTATAAAAACACAAAAGTTCAATAAGCTTTATGCAAGTATCACTCAAATCAAAGGTTATGTAGTGGTTCAGCATTAATCTGCATGGCTGGAGGCATTTTGAGCAAAGCTGTTTATTTTTGGATCAGATCCCATTCAAGAAAGTTTTTTTTTCATTCTCTGTAACTCAACATTATAACAGTACATATAAACAGATTTTCAGATTGCTAAATAGCCTTAGGCAGACTTTCCATTCATAACGTATTTTGAGTCAAAATCAGTTAGCCATGCACAGTTCTTATGGTTTGATATTTATAGAACATCATTGATAAGTCATCCATAGATAAACATTTTGGGGCACACAACCGGTAAGATGCTATTTCTTTTTTTAATTTATTTTCCCTCTTGTAACATCACACAGTTATACACATGCAAAATATGTTGGGTATAAGGAAATGGCAGGACTAAAAAGATATAATTAATAATTAATATATTTCTATAATGGTGTACTAGCTTGCAAACTGAACCCATTATTTGTTTTATCTGAGTTAACTATATGTTGTATCCTGATGTACAGCATGGTTTTACATTATTGCAAGGTACGACCCTTAGCATTAATCAGAAGTCATGCAAAGGATGCCCACCTGCCTTTAATAAAGTACCTTATCCTTTTACTCATCCTATACATGTTCAATATCCTAAATGGATGCATTACTGAGTATCTTAACAACACAGGAGAAATAACTGGGGTAGGAATCAGGGCTGTGCAGTGCATCTGGCAACCTGGGCAAATACCCAATGGCAGGGCCGAACCGGCCCACCGGGAAATTTTGGTCGCGTTTACTTCATTAGGCCAGTGCAGCACTTACTTATCCTTACTGAATACACACGGTCATATGCTAGGGGGCTGTAAGACCTCAGCATTGAACCACATCTGCTTTTACATCATTTATCAGCAGCTGGCCTTAAAGTGTTAGGGCCAATTTCCCAGCCCGGCCCTGGTTGGAATTGTAATTTACATTATAAGGTCAGGAAGTTTAAATGGTTAAAATTGGTTTTAATCTAGTATTTATTTAACTAGTGGCACATTTCGCAATGGTCGACAGATATGGGGAAGTAGCAGCCCCTGGCTGCTTTTCTAGGGGACAATTGCCCTAAGGGGCGGATTACTTATTATCCAAGCCTATAACATAAAAACTAAGTAATCAATCTGCTTGTATTTTATGTATTTGAGTTACATGAAGATGCAATTTAGGATCAACATTTATACCGCTTTATGAAACCTCAATAGCTTGTCATGCATGGGCAATTTCATTGATGTAAATTAGTGAAGACTTAAGCTTTTGTAGTGCGACAAATAAACTGTAATGCAAAGCTGGCCATTTTCCGGTGGTTAACAGCCAATTTAAACTCAAATTGCACCATATGCCCTGTTACGATTATAAGATGTTTGGATCAAGATATTTTTCTTACGATAGTTTCAGGTTTAAACCCATGCAACAAACCATATGTGTAATTAATTAGAACAAAAAAACTATGCTCAATAAGTCTTGCGAACATGCCATTACTATTGTTAGTTAAAGCTCAACTATTATAGGTGATAAAGGCCTACATAAGAACTGTAATGTGGGAAATGTAAATGATAAATGAGCCTGTAAACAACAGGGGGGGATACACATGGGTATTGCTAGCCTTGTTTCTCCCACTTACAGTTATTTATATAATAATACATATGTTTTGTGTTTTTATAAATCAAGTAATCCCTCTTCCAGTAGTTAGATCTAAAAATGTGTCAAATTAAAGATATTTATGGAAAAAAAATAATACAGCACACTCAAGAAATATAAATAAATTTTCTGTGTGTGCATTTTAATAATAAGTAAACAAATGTATGTCTACACTGAAATCCTAAAAAAAGGTTTTACAGAAGTTTATGCATAAAATTCCAGGTTTAGTTGGTCACTGTTACGATTGTGCTATAGAAATGTTGTCAGTAAAACAAATATTGCAAATTAAGAACTAAATATAAATAACCATTTGATGCACTCTGCAAATGGAAATGATCATCAGAAGTAAACCGGCAAGGAAACTAGGAGGCCATGAGCACTGGTTACAGGTATCATTCAATACTGTAGCATCACTTCCAGTGACAGATTTAGAGCACTAAACATCCATAATGCACACAGAGTTAAGTTTTTACTATGTCACTATATATAAAAGAATCCCCCTGGCGTCACAAGTTTATCACTTGGACGTTGCAAACCTTTTTTCACTTTCATGCTCTGTTAGCTGTAAATGGGTGCTTGCCAAGGAAAAAAGATCCACCGAAAGTAACCTTTAAAGTCAATTACAAACAAATCTACAAGTAGTGTTATATTGTTAATAGTGCTATGTAATATATATATATATATATATATATATATATATCTTATTAAACAAAAAAGCAAATTAATATGTGAGTTACATTCAGTACCATGCTAACATTTTCTATGGACCTCTGTTTTTCCTAATGATTTGTTTTTAAATAAATATTCCAACCCCTTATGTAATTGCAATGCATTTTAATTCATTTGGATCAACTCCCATTGATTTCAGAGGGAGCTTATGTGAGGCAAGATTGCACTTACAGGAGCCAGACTTAGGTATGTTTCCTGCTTAAGTAAAATCAAGCAGATAGAAGTCTCATTTTCTAACTGCAATAAAAAAGAATGCCTTGATCTGGATGTAGTTTAATGTATTTTAGTATATTCAAAATGGATTGCAGTATGACTTTGGGGAGGACTAGAGTGTACATATACACTGGACTAAACATTTAAATTGAAATTACTCATACTTTAAATTTGCTTCTTTTAGCATTTAAACTCCAGTATGTGGGTTAATTAGTATATAAAATGTAGGATCTAGAAAAAGTGTCAGATGCCCTTCAATGGTGTAATGTGCTTGGTATATGCTGAACTATGCAGAAATAAAGTTTATGGGGGTGATATTGGAATTACGAAATATGGAAATACATACATAGGGGTCATTCTTTGTTTCACTTAAAAGTTGAACAAGGTGATAGAAGCACACAAACAAAAAATGCATCAAATTGTGCATACAGGTCCCACTAGCTAAAAGGATCCCACTTCTCATGGCGTGTGCTATCTGCTGCGATGCACAGGACAGGCTTGTCCCAGAATTTCCTGAAGTTTGTGGTTTTCATATGGAGTCCAGCTGCAGTGCCAGAGGCAAGATCATCACATTGGGAACTCCAGATTAGCCTTTTACAGTTGGCAGACTTCTCAGCATGTAATACATTGACTAAACAGGTTGTTACTATATCTTGTATAAGAGGCCAAATTAGAGCTTCATGCCTGAGTTGGTATCACTAATATTGTGATTGATTACTTCTCAGGTTAAAATTGTGCTCTCTGCTTGAATGTCACTCCTTTAATTGCTGGCTGTGTCCTCCTTGTTCTAGCATCTAACTATCAAACAGGAAGGATTGGAATATAAATCAACAGCTACTCTAATTTGTGTCTTATCGATACTCCTGAAAGTCTGCATGTCTATGATGTGTGTTTCTTTCATGTTGACCTTGACCCTTCTATGATTTGTAATGTAATAACCTAAGTCAGAGATAAGCATCTCCAGTCATTGTTGAGGCTGTGATTACCTGGAATGTGCTGAAGCAGTAATAACTTAATTGTGTTTCTTACCAGCGACTGAGTTGCCAATTACTGACCAAGGTTACATTTGAATTCAGTATCTGAAATGATGCAAAAGACAGAGCAAAATCTAGAACAAATTTAGACAAAAAAAAATGGTGTGGCTATATCCCCATGACCATCCAACACACTCAAACTAGCCCAGGTAGATATGTGCCTGTTATGCCAGATGAATGACCAAAATGTGGTCACCCTACTCTTCTCTTGTTTCTAGGATGGGTGGATTTGAGCTTCTAGTTATTACAGAAAGAGAAACTTAATGTTAGTAACTCAGGGACAAACTTAACTATGTGTGCTCGCATAAAATATAGACATGATCAGTGAGACTCAAAGCCCAATAAGTTATAATCTTAAAATATAGACATGATCAGTAAGACTCAAAGCCCAATAAGTTATAATCATTTAATAAGTATATATTTACATGCAAAAATGTCCTTCCAAAAAAAGAAATACAGTGCAATATCTCATATTATTATTATTCATAATATTCTAGTATACCCCTTAAAGAAAATTATTTTCCACTTCCTCTTAATGCTGATTCCAAAGAAACGTTTTAGTTGCAAGTCTGAACTAGGATGTCAATAATAGAAAAAAGTCACCTTATTATGTTGGTTAAGTGCTTTCATGTAGCAAGTCATTGTGATGAACGTGTTGGCATTCAGTTTGGGGTAAAACTGCCTGCAGCTTGTGGCAATAGAGATCCCTAAAAAACTACTGACCCTTTCAGTTTAACTTGCCACAATCCTATTGTACATCGCTTCATAATATTAGATAAAATGGAACCTGAGTGAAGAAACAACAGAATATTGTGAAACTTATTTATTCATTAGGTTAATGCAATCCCCAATGCCACTGTGTAAAGATATATTCATTATCCTTAGATTTAAAAACCTGATTATGTCAAATGAGTCCAACTCATCCATGCAGAAAGGCTTTAACTCCATGACATGTGTGGCTTCTCAGGCACAAACGTTTTCTTTCAGGTCCTGCCACACAATCTCAGTGGGATTTAGGCTGACAGACAGATGGCCTGACAGGCTACTATATAATTCTGATTTAAAGCATAATTTCAAGTTGTCCAAGTTGTCTTGGTTCAGAAAGGCATCCTCAAACAATGACATTGCAACCACCATTCTTTACCATGAGTATGATCTTAATGTGGATGGTAGAATTTGCTTTTCCCCAGACATAATGGTGCTCATGTCACCCATACAATTACAATTTTGACTCATCTGTCTAGAGACATTTTTTTAGATGCCTTTTGGAAAACGCTAGAGAAACATTTTCTTCTTATAGCTACTATGTTTTAAACCTCATGTTTTCCCATAATTTTTCCGATGTTGATAAACCAGATAAAATTCATCAGTAGGAATGCATGCACACATTTACAAGTTCCAAAATGGACATGAGCCCATGTAAAAATAGACTCCAATAGGCATTTACAAAACTTTTTTTAGGGACTAGAATGTCCCAACTCGACAATTGTAAAACCTGTTATTTCCATCACCCTTTGCATTTTGTTATTCTCATCCCTTTTCCAAAGAATTCAAAGAAATTTAGAATTATTTGAATAGTTTTGAGGGGCAAAGAGATTAATTGATTGCTCCTGTTACTATCAATGTAAACTAAGCCACAACAATGACATTGATTGCATGCTATACCTGGACAGCACATATATACCACCATACAGGCTCTGATGACCCAAAGGCTTTCCAATCACTCTCCATGAGGCACATGGTAGAACTAAGTTAGTGGGAGCAAAGCAGTTGTTATACCTGGAACCTCCTGGGCAAAGTCAGGGAGTTTCCATTGAGGCATATCTTTTTAAGGCTAGGTTTCCACTTGGGTTTTTGTCCGGCGTTTTTTTCTTGAAAACTGCCAAGAAAACTGCCACTGCATTTACCTGCGTTTTGGCGTTTTTTCTGCAGTTTTTTCTGGCGTTTTAGCCTTTCTGTGGAAATTGCTTTTTTTGACCTTAGGCAGTTTTTCCAGCATTTACAAGTTAGAAGTTTCACCCAGCTAAAAGGGATTAGGATAAATGGCAAGTATCTGCCCTCTCCTGATGTCATTTACTTGGTAGACCCTTTTGTCTCTTTTCTGTGGTTTGTAAGGCATGCTTTATTTCGAATGTCTGCTCCTCTGGGAAGATTGGCCCCAAATGATGGTGCAAATTGTTTGCTGTTGCTTTTGGCACGCAGGATCCGGTCGCGTATGTTTGTTTGTAATGGCATGTTTGTTCCAAATGGTGTAAAATTCAATATGAACCAGTCCAGGACTTTGTTTTGTGTGAAACTGTTTGTTTTCAGCCTATTTCTCGTAGGACACACAGATACTGGGTCCATCCTCTGCATTGTAACTGTGGAAAAAACGCCATAAAAAACGCCAAGGCAATAAACCCACATGGCTTTTTCATGGCGTTTTTTCTCTATTGGAGAAAAAAAGCCAAGATTTCTTGCAAAAAACGCCAGAGTGTCAACATGCTGCAGTTTTGAAAAACTGCCACAGAGCCCAAAAAAGCAGAAAAACGCCAAAGAGGACTGAAAAAACGCCAGACAGAAAAATACCAAGTGGAAATTGCATTTTGCGATTTCCTATTGAAGAACAGCTAACATCTGGCTGCAGCCGTTTTTCACAAAAAAACGCCAGGTGGCGCTATTGGCGTTTTTATAGGCGTTTTTAGCAAAAAAAACCCAAATGGAAACCAAGCCTAATAGATATCAATATGTAGTTGTTTAAAATTTATATTGAAATGACTTCATATTTTTCTACTTACTTATTTTTTATTATGTTTTGTTTTCAACCCTTTTAAGTAATAAATGAACATATAAAAATAATTGACCTGACCTACAATAAATATATAACACATTAAAGTGTTTTAAAAAAATGAAGTACAATTTTTACTTACCCGATTGAGACTCCTTTAGAATGTGCGTTTAGTGGTGCATTTAGAATAATGAAGTGTGTTTACAAGATTTAGCTTATAAATACATTTCTTATATTTATACTCTTATTATTGTGACTTTTGAGACTGAAGAACATGCTCAACAAAGATCCTGAGCTCCTAGCAAACAGGGGCATCAGGGCAGAAATGAGAAAATCAGATTACAGACTCATACAGAAAATAATTTCTATATCCTAAAACATGGTCATTTTTTAATCACAAATACCATATTTTTTAAGGAGGTTTTTTTTTAACGCTTTTTTAGTTTCACATGTGTAATAACCAGATTAAATTAGGTTTGGGAAAAATATAAACACAGTAATTCAAATTTAAGTAACTAGATAATCGTGCTAGTTAATTAGCACAATAAAATTGCAAAGAAACAGAAAAATAGGTTAAACCAATTTATAATCCAATATCCATCTTGTAATTGAGAAATTGTTACAAAACAATGAAAACATAAATAAAACAGGGATGGTGGGATTAAAGTTAAAAGTCAAAATATATTTGCTTACTTCCAGAAGAACAGTTGTAAGTGATTTGATGAACATGTACAACTAGATTCTAGATCAATATTAGGATCTCTCGGGCAAAGAGTATATTCTATATTGTGAGAAAATAACAAAAGGACATCACTTTGGATTAAAGGAAAATAAGGTTTTACCTACAGGAGTAACTATTATTTAGAATAAAAACAATAAACTATATTTAATGCAAGCACAAATCTATCAAAAGTAATCAAATAGCGATCCTTGCATAAATTGCAAATGAAAAAATAATATACAAAACCAGTGATAAATGTGTTTACATATGATATTATACACATTATTTTTTAGGCCTAAACACCTGGATAACAGTTTCAAAACACATTTTTCACAATTTTGCTTATTATTTCTTGCATAAGATAAGCTAAAAACAAACTCAGTGTTCAACAGCTTTACCTACTGGAGGGTAGTAACCATCATCTGTAGATTATTTTATGTTTTGGAGGGCCAGGATGCTCTCTTACATTGTGAGCTATTTTGTTATAATTTTTATTTATTTTTTTTACATTCATTTTTTTAAGGGGGAGAAACAGTGTCCCCCTTTTGTACAGACCGCATACTCCCTGTGGTGACTATTCAAATGTTACATCGGCTGACTGAATCAGTCAGCCTGGAGCTGCTGACGTGGCATGTTGACGTGGGACCCGTGCGGACAGTGTGAGAGTTATAAAGGCGTGCTTTAAGGAGGCTGGGAAAGATCTGATGGAGAGGGATTGAGAATGTTAGCATTAGTACAAGAGTGGACAAGAAAGACTAAGTGAGGGGATATCAAAGAGACACCTGGTCTGACGAGAGGTAAAAAGAAGAACAGAGTTTCAGTGTTTGGAGTGAACTGACTTAGGGAAAAGGAGGAAGGAGAGTCAAGGGTAGACGAGGAAACAGAGTCTAGAGATGGAAAGTGTGCAGAAATCTTACTTCTACTTATGTTGATCCTATCTTTAAAGTATGTATCAAAGTCAAAAACTGTAAGGGTATTTAAAAGAGTGGTCAACACTGGGTGTAGTAATAAATTGAAGGTCCCAAAGAGGCATTTCGAGTTGGGAGACAATGAGAACATAAGGATTGCGAGGTTGCCTTGTACTGCAAGGGAAAGCTTAATAGGTGCATAGCATAAATTTATAGTAGAGAAAACCATTCCAGTTCAGTAACATTGATTAAAATGCCTGGTTAGTGTAGTATGCTACGGTTAAAATTGTAAATAAAATATATAGCGGTTTCTGATTGGGGCTACTTTTTCAAGAGCAAAGGGTAGAGTTGTAGATACCTAGGTTTGGCTGGAGTAAGCCAAATTGGTAGAAATAAGAGGTCATAGATCAATGGAGATTACTGGAGATCAAGAGAATGAATGATTCCTACACCTTCACACACCTCTGAACAACCTGTGACATAATAAGAGAGCCGGATAGCATGGTTTCATGATTAACCCCTTAATGACAAAGCCTGTATGGGCTCAAAATACATTGTTTTCAATGGGTTCAGGGACCGCCCATTGTCCTTAAGGGGTTAAGAGGGGGGAAAAGGGTGTTAGACGTTCGTATACGTTTTGCGTCTGCCATGTTCGTATGTTCGGTATTCGGGCTGAACAACGAAAACGTACCCTTCATGTTCTTTTTCATGTTTGCCCGAATACGAATGCATGAGCCTACTGATTATATATTATAATATATTAATGTTCTTAAGTGTTAATATGTGATACGGTGGATCTTATGTTCATAGTTTATTTACCCATTTTCAAGTTATACCACATTTTAGCTATTCCTAAAAATGATATACATCTAACCTTAAATCTACTAACAAATGAGTGAAATACCAAGCTAAAATGGTGACAGATTTTATTTTTTAATTTAGTGGATAAATAAAAGTGTTCTCTTAAACCTTCAATTCCTGAGGATTAAAGGTAATCCCTTTTTAATGTGCATTTTACATTTTTCATGTAGATGTAAATCTTTGTAAGTAATTATTAATTGCTTGTAATAAAACGAAGGAATGTGGATAAAAACCATAGTTAATAAGTGATAAGGTAATATAAGTTTGCAATTTAAAATCATCTACTATATTTTTTTGTACCGTGTACTACTAATGGGTTAGGTAATGAAATCAGATTTTTGGCAAAAACTGGTATTAAGATGTTGCGTTCACTTTACTTTATAATGAGCATTTGATTATTGTGGGCCCCTGGTTTTAAACTTTTTTGGTGCTTGTTCATTTTCCTTCCCCTTACTTGTGTTCATAGGAGGTTGGATGATTAATCACGTGGGCCATTTTGTGAAGGAAAATTAAGATAATATTGGAAAATTGTAAGGGAGTCTCTCATTTACAACCATATTTTCAGACCCACAGGTCCTGCTACCTCCTGGCTTCAATGTGGACATATAAGGGGAGACTTTGAGGGCAGCATTCCAGCGATGATCCCAGGTATGTCCAGGTCTTTCCCATAGCCTCCTACTGGACAGTCGTAGATTATGACTGTGACAGTGGGAAATAACCACCTGGAATGTACAAAAGTAATTAAAAATTTTTAACGTTATGGACTTTGCCTAACCTGGTGGTATCATGGCTAGTTGTTGTAGTTATAGCACACGACTTGGCAATCCAGAACACCTATGTCTGGTTTTGATTCAAATTTGTACTTCAGTGCATTACTTAATCCCAGAACCTCTGTCATAAACTAATTCCTATTTTATTCTGCAAAGCTCAACTAAATCTAATATTGCTTTGAGATCCCTTCCCAGCATGTAAACTCATCACATTATGGAAATTCAAATTTGGGTCACAGAAATAACCCAGTAACGTTTTAACAAAATAAAACATGAAACATTTGTCAAAGGTTTACATCAGTCAAAGATTAAACATTGATATATTTGTAGGGCTAACATAATACATCCGACAACTTTCATTTTCATGAAAAATTATTAATAATAAAAACAATATAATTATTCAACAGTTTGATATTTCAAACAGTTTGTCCTTTTAGTGCACAATAAACCTACCCTTCAACACACGCTTGAGTTTGACACAATCAAAATATTCTTCCGTTTCCTGATAAATCATGTAAGGATGTCACACTAAGGTTCAAGGTGTAATTGGGGGGCAAATATGGCACAGCCAAGTTGTTTGGGAGCAAATATGGCACAGACAGGTTGTTTGGAGGCAAAATCTAGGTGCTAGGCAGGTCCTGGGGATGCAGTCTTGGGGCAGGGGCAAGGCCTATGTGTGTAATCTGTGTTCCAGGGCAAGTCCTATGTGTGCAATCTGGATGCCGGGGCTGGCCTTCGGAGTGTGTGATCTGTGATCTATGTCTGCAATTTAGGATTTGCATGCATTATTTACTTGATCTATACCTTCAATGTGAAGTTTACATGTGCTTTTCAGTTGATCTATACCTGCAATGCTGTGTTTCCATGTGTTGTTTATTTGATCTATACCCAAACTATATGAGGGATGATGGTGAAGTTATGGAAAAGTGACAGAAGACAAAGGGACTCATGATCAAGGCTTGCTTTACGTGTTCAAGTGCCCGCACAGGGCGCCTGAAAACATAAAGCAAGCCTTGATTATGACTCAGACATCTCACCAGTCTCGCACCATTCATTTACTATGTGATCGTGTAACGTGCACGTGTAGTCAAGCTAGGGTCGGAAGGAGCTAAGAACAAAACTATTCTAACTACAAGTGCACACAAAGAGACAGGATCTGCTGCACATGGGGTAGGGTTATATAAAGAATACAGTAACAAACATTTCCAAGAGAACATTTACATTCTTGAAATTTTTAATTTATTTTAACTTCTTTTTTAACTTTATTATAGGTCCCTGAGGCGGGAAAGACGATCTCCAATCAGTGGCTCCTTTATTACTTTATTATGTTCACATGCATCTTTGTGATTCTTGGTAATGGATACAGAAGCTGCAAGAGAACCGCTTTTCTTGGCCATTGGAGTTGAAGCACAAGGCCTGCAGAAGTTTTCACAAATTTATTTAGTTCCAGCATGTAAACATTTCCCTTCTTCTATCACAGCCTTAAATATCATTCACCAGGATTTTGTAGCTAAAAAGCAATGTAAAACAATGTAGGTTCATCTGCATCCTCACCTTTCTCGGAGCAAACCACCCAGCCATGTCCAGTAAAGTAAAGAAGATGGGCAGTGAGAAATATCCAATGTTTCCTGTATTCATTTTTTTCTGGAGATCTTGTACAACATACCATACTTTTTATGGTCTGAAAGCAAAAATTATTTTCATTACGGTTGAGAAAGAAACTTCTGTACTCCTTTAAGCCATAGATAATGAGCGGTGTTGACGATGACACTGGGGAAGTACTGCATCTTATTCTCTGAATAAACAGTTGTATTTCAACAGTTGTGGATTGCATTCAATGGATATTGCATACATTTGCACGGTCAATACCTTTCAGGGTAATGTGTGCCATTATTTGCACAGATGAACAGGAAGATATATGATTATATGACAATGCATATTTAGGGGCATACAAGACAACTGGGAATGTTAACATGGACGCCTCACCTTCCATCCCCAAAGATACATAGCTCCTTAATTGAATTCTGAAAAATCTATTTCAAGCTTTTTAAATTAGACTGTGTATATGTGTGTCTGTGTGTGTGTACACACAGAGATCTGTGTTTCTATTTCAGAGGTATCAATGTTGTCTGTATTAGCAGTTTAACCTATGAATTGTGCCAATAACTTTGTTTATCAGACACACACACAATATATATATATATATATATATATATTTATATATATATAATGCACTACCTTTCAAAGGTTTGGGGTCACTTAACTGGTTTCATGGAAAACAAGGAAATTTGTTACTGCGCTATCATAATTTGCAAATGGGTTTTCTAATGATAAATTAACCTTTTAAACTTAAAATTCCATTCACTAACAGAACATTGGAACACGGTAGCGACGGGCGTGATTAGGGGCCTCTGCACACCTACAGAGATATTCCATTCAAAATCAGCCATTTACAGCTACAATAGTCATTTACATTAACAATGTCTACACTGTATTTCTGATGTTACTTCAATGGACAAAATTTGCTTTTCTTTCAAAATCAAAAGCATTTCTAAGTTAACCCAAACTTTTAAACGATAGTCTATACTGTATATATGTATGTCTGTATATATATATATATATATATATATGTACACATTTGTTTTATTTTATATTATTATTTGCCAAGGAATACCTTAAACAAGAGTGTCAGCTAAATGTTATTATGTATCTTAAGTACTTTACCTTTCATGATGCCAATTAATAAATAGGAGGCATGTTGGTTTTTTTTTTTATATAAATAATTTCTGTCCATTTGATATATTGTCATCTTCTTAAACTTATTTTACACAATAAATGTTGTTGTTTTTTAATTCAAGAAATACATCTTGCCATGTCAGGTCATAGCATTTTTTCAGGCTAAAAGCTTTAATATAAATATGATGTATCATAGCGTAATTACAAAGTATATTTCTACTTGCACACCTGTACAAAGTAAAAAAAAAAATATTTTTCACTATAAATTTGAATAAAAGTATTTTGATATTGAATACAGAGTTGATTTAAGATAGCGGATCATTTTTGAATGTATGGGTGTCTTTATAATGTATGTTTAAACCAACAAACTTTAAAACAAGTAACAAAATATTTCATGAATGGTGGTATACATTTTTTTTGTTTAATAGCCTACAGGGGTTTGTTTTATGATGATAAATCTCTGTTCACTATCTTTGGTCCCCAACACCTGCCAGCACACTGGTTTTCAGCACATCACCAAGAGTAGCTCACTCAATCCCAGACAGCTGACGTTGTGCTAACTAAACGAGTAACTTTGGCATCTCCCAAAGCCCTGAAACATTGAATACTAGAATTGGGGATTCCTGTGGTTTATCACTTGTAAAGGATCACTTTTTTTATTTTTAACGTGTGGTTACTTTGGAAATGTTACCTATTGGTGACCTAACTCAACACACAAAAAAAAAACCTCTCCAAACTGTTTTATGATATCCTGAAATAAAATTTCTTAGTGATAATCAAATTGCCAAATATAGGTCCGTAAGGCTCCAGTATTTCATATTTTTTTCATATAACATTCAGTTATTAAGGTGTTATAATTAATGGTGTCCTTTTTTTCAAAACTTTAAATTGGCGTTCTTATATTAAACAGCCTATAGCTGGTGATTTTTTTTGCATGTTTCTGAGAAATTTGCTTCTCAGTGAAGTAACAAAACAAAAGTAACAATTACTGTCTAGGTCCTAAGGCCTTCTCCCTTCTCCTCGCCAGCTTAGTACAAAGGAAAGAAAAAACATAACAAAGGGGTGATATATCTTAATTATAAGCAACAATCATGCAGATATTGAGAACAGAAAATGAATGTCACTCATATGGTATAGTCATAAGGTGGATTAACATAATACATAACTTCTTCTGTCATTTGTGAAGACCATCAAGTAGTTTTATTTAGTGGAATGACATTTAAAATGTAGCATTCTTTATTTTTTATCTTGGGGTGCATTTAGCCTAACTTCAATGTATCCAAAATATGGAACTGTTCCCGAAAACAAGGGTCAAGATGAAAAGTAAGACAATACGCTCCCACACAGATATTTTACTTTTTAGGTAAGTTACACACAGCATAAGTATACAATTAGTTTATTCTCCTTCCCTGTTGTAAGGGAAATCCTCTTAGATATAAATGAAATAATCAAAATAAGATTGCTGACAACAACTGTATTGCTTCTTTGGAAGTTATTCAAATTCCACTTTTCTGTAATTTCTTCAAGAGTTGCATGTACCCAAACACAGATGACATCATTTTTATCATAACTGGTTTATATGTCATGTAGCAAGCTGCGCTATTTGGAAAGGGCATTTTCTCTTACACCTTACGCTGTTTAAGAGAACACAATTAAGACATCTCCTGGTAGTGATCTTTTTTTTTGATAATATTCTTTTGTGATTATGTGTTAAAAAATTCCAGCCTTATATAAGTAGCATCTATACAGGACAGACTATGTACACTGTGAATGTGCTATTTCCCATGGAATAAAAAAAAAGAATATATATATATATATATATATATATATATATATATATATATATATATATATATATATATATATATACAAAAGCTATATCAAATATAGCTGTGTTAATGTTATAATGTGTTTAGATCGCTCAGGTATTTGATTGGATAGGTGCAAAATAAACAAATGAATAAGGACACTGAACTAAATGCCCCAGTTGAAAAATAAGATAATTAGTTACCTAGAAGCAACCAGATCTGTTGCAGGTAGAGCCAAGGGAATTCTTTATAGAACCGCAAGGTCAATACCTAGAACCATGGAACAGTTCAGCATGTAGGATTTCCAGTTGACCGCTACTGGACCAGTAGCTAGCTCAATCGTTTTGACAGTGATGAAAAAGCCAGCCGTGCTCATTTATGGTAATAGAGGAAATCTCATGAGTGTGGGAGGAAGATGTGGAATTTGTTAGAGGAAACCAGCAAGGTTTTAAGTATACAACATGTAGAACATGGGTAAATCACAATGGCTATACTGCATAGCTATGCTTATATGTTATAACTTTAAAAATATATTATAAAATGACTAGCCATGACAATCTAAAAATATATTAAAAAGTCAATATGGAGTTGTACTCAGCAATCATAACACTTTCCGAAGCCAGATGTGTCATCTAGATTTTGTTGCATTAATGTGCTATTTTATCACATTATCTAAGATGTATAATATAATACTAATATTTCACATACGTTCCACTAAAAGGTATGGAAAACGTATTACTGGAACTTCTTCTATTACTTTCCTAATTTTAAACCCAGAAACTAGTATCAGGAGCTTCATGAGAAAAACAGAGTATGGAATTAATAACAAATCTGATCTTTTTTTTTTACAAGATGTGAGAGACCAGTATTCTAAAACAAAGAGCCCTAAATTGTGTCACGTTCAAGTTGGTACATAATATTGCAATCTACATATTATAAATAAAGGATATATGAATAAAGATATTGTATGGTTACAAGATGTATAATGAAATATCAATACATATTTGTGTATTTTTCAATTATTTTTGGAATAAAATAAAATGTTGATTTTTTTTTTTTATAAAAGTGTAATTATTTCCAGATTATATTCAATCGACATTCTATATATCTATATATATTTATTTGCTTTCTTATTATTTGATTTAGGCTGCACACAAAAATAGTGTTCAAATACTAAATAAAGTAATTCCTTTAAGGGGTAGTACAACTCACTGCATGCCATTGGAGAAAATATACTGATCATACTATAATTTTACTGTTTTACACACATTTCCTCTCATCTTGCCTTCTAGTGCAATGGATTCCATATTTATACTGTTCCAGTGCACGCCCAAAGGTTACTTGCACCCTTGGTGATCTATATGTCCTCAAACATGTACCAGCTTGTTAACACGGGAGACAATATGTTGCTTGCTAATCAGGTGGCCCAGAGCCATTGGCAAATGCCTAGGTCACCTATACGGAAAGGTTGACCTTATGCTACTTTAGATTTTAGTTGAATCACTTTACATGTAACTGTAATAAAAAATGTCAAACAGGTTTCCCTTATGTATATTGTTTCACCTTACGTATTGGTATGCATATCTATAGTGTTTATTTTATTTTATTCAAAGTGCCAGAGGATTAGTCCAAACAGGTATCAATGTTTATTAGTCCAGTCTGCTAATGAAGAGCCAAACTCAAAATGAATAGCTAAAGAGCCAGCAAAATTTGTTATAAAATGACTTTAGCTAAAGGTCAGGTAGCCAAAAAAGCAGCATAAAGACATATTGTGCAGGGCTATACCAAGCAAAAGCAATCCCGCTGCTAAAAACATTTAGTGCTGGATACAAGAGACTATAGTCAACAATGTTAAGTACACATATGCTACTTACTGCTTACCTCAAAGCCTACTGAGGTTGATGTACAAGACACCTATTAGTAATTGTGGAGAAAAAGAAGTTAGCAGGGCCGGCCGAAGACTTAACGCCGCCTGGGGCGAAGTTTAAAATGCCGCCCCCCCCCGCCGACGCCGGGGGGGGCGGGGGCGTCATTTTAAACATCGCCGACCCCATTATCTACCCCCCCCCGGGTACTTACCTTTAAACAGTCCTACGGCGAGTCTCCCTGCTCTGCCACGGTGCCGGCTTGTAATGCTGAGCGCCGGAAATACACGTCACTTCCGGCGCTCTGCATTACAAGCCGGCACCGAGACCGAACAGGGAGACTCGCCGCAGAGGAGAGAGAGAGAGGGGCGCCGAGCGGGTAAGCGAAAACCACTCGGCGCCCCTCTCCTCCGCTTCAAAAGAAAACAAAAAAAAAAACGCTTGGGGCGGCTAAGTGCCGCCCCTTCTAAAGTGCCGCCTGGGGCAATTGCCCCAGTCGGCTCCATTGTAGGGCCGGCCCTGGAAGTTAGGTCATAATCAGGTACACCTTGACTTGCTTAAAGCAGATGTTATATTTCGGTTAAATGTCACTGTAAGCGATATGTAATTATTTGATGACCAATGTGAAAAAACATAATTTTATCAATATAACATTGCAAGACACGCATAGGAGGATTGTTTAAAAATGCCAAAAAAAGCATCAAAGAATAAAACTGAATTTACAGGTTTTTGAGGTTTTCCAAGATCATCTACAGAGAGCTCGGTTTTAATTTCACTAGTTTAGCACATGATGATGTTATATATTGATGTGGACTCAAACGCTGATCAGTTTCTCTTCTTTTGCAATCAAAATAATCATTCTTTCTTTTCCTTGTCACCATGTTACACATAATGTGGATTTATTGCCTTGTGATTTGTAACAGAGCACCTTGACTGACATCCCTTCATTAAGGAATGAGCTGTCAGAATGATTCTACATTTTTCAATTCGTATGCAGTATAGATTCTCATCCATTACTGTGAAAGGCACAATGTATTACATATTAATTATGATATCAAATGTCCATGCACTATGAAAGGAAACACTTTCTATTTTACATTGCTTTAGATATTCTGCACTGATGACTGCTAATGGCTCAACTCTTTTTTTATAACTGGCCATTCTATAAAACAAAATCATATAACCAAATTGTCTCATTGTACTACTGCTCAATGATTTTCTTATAGTGTCACGGTTATATATTATGTTAACCAAATATATTATAGTTAACCAAAATAAATTTCTAAACATTTTTTCTTTGGTCAAGAAGAGTGGAAAAAGTAATTCTATGTTATCAGCACCCCAGTGGTGCAAATGGGATGCTTAGAAAGACTCAACTGATCTCCCTATTGAGTAGTGCAAATTGGGTGATCTGGTCCCAGTAACGTTGCACAAGGGGCTGCCTTCCTCCAGAATCATCAGCCATCAGATAGTAAGTAAACTAGTAAAATCTAAACACCCAAATCCCCAAAGTGAATGATATAGGAAGGGAAAATGCCCTCTGTTCTATAACCAATATGGTGAGTTTGCATGGGTGTGCAGAATTTAATGCTAATTGGTTATTATTGATTTGTCTAGTCTCTAAAAGGGTGGGAAGGGCAGTGTGGACATGAAAAGGTAATATACTCTTTAATAGAACCAATGGTTCATATAAATTCAATTAATTTATCTTCTCAATGCATTTATAATAACTATTTAGGTTACCACTGTGTTGATAATCATCCATATTTGATACATAGTAAATACTAGTTTTCTTCATCAACCCTTTTTTAAACATCAAGCATATTTTTTATTAAGTTGTAATATAGTAGAAGAAATGATCACATGCAAATATTAAAGTATTATTAAAAAATGTTTTTAACAATTAAACTATTTATTGAAAAAAAATCTTACGGGCTATATACACAAGGGTAACGATTGAGGGATAATTTATACTGTGTGTAAAAAAAAAGGTCTATAGCTTTTTTTTTTTTTTAAAGAACAAAAGGTCACCCAA
>NC_071087.1:132030997-132198497 GCF_027358695.1 Spea bombifrons | reverse complement strand
AACAACCTTGAATACTTAAAATTATAGTCGACTACATTAAAAATTCATAGAATTGTTCTCCTGTTGACTTTCGGAATAGCTTGGTATTCCAGGATATACAATATTTAATATTGTATCTGACCAGCAAGGGAAAGGTTAAGTCATTGTAAGCAGGAGCTAAATGTAGGTGAATGTAGGTGATGCAATTATGGATCATAGCAAGCAAGAAGTATTTTTAGGGAGAAGTATGTTATGTATAATGTACTTCTTTGCAGGACTGCATATATACAGTATATAAAAGCCAGCAGAGCTGGGAATTAAAACCAGTCCTGGAAATAATTGAATACCAGCCTCATATTTCATGATCTACAACTCAGTGTGTGCAGCTCAATGAGTGCAAATGCAGCATTAGAGTATATATATGTATGTATGTTTGGGTTAATGTAGAGCTGCCCCAGAGCATCATCATACCCCCAACATCCTAATTCATTCAAATTCCTAACCACAATTAGTATCCCCTTATCACCATATTCATACCCCATCATCATATTTCTCCCCACCATCATTTCCATCCCCTACCACTATCACCCCATATTGCACCACAATCATCCCCCTCCATCTTCATGTTCCTTAACATAACTTCTCATCATTTCTATACCCAGCCTTGATTTCCCCACCATCTTTATATCCTTCCCTTGGCAAGCACCTCTTCATATTCATACCATATTCAACAATACTTTTCATTAATGTTTACAATTTAACACAGGGGCATAACTAGAAACCACAGGGCCTAGGTGTGAAATTTGTGCCCCCTCAACTTCACATGTAACATGTACCACAGTGCCAACCGTGTCTCCAAGTGCTGTCGTTGCCCCCAAACAGCCTGTCTGTGTCATATTTGCCGCTAAAACATCTTGTCTGCGTCATGTTTGCCCCATACAGCTTGCCTGTGCCATTTTGTACCCCAAAAAAAGCTTTTCTGTTCCCCAAACAGCTAGCCACTGCAATCTTTGCAACTAAATACCCTACATGTGTTATCATAGCCCCTAAACATGTCTGTGCCACCTTTCCCCTAAACAGCTTGCCATTGTCCCTAAACAACTTGTCAGGTCCTAAATACCATCTCTGGCGAAACTTTGTCCTAAACAGCTTCTCAATGCCTCCAAACAGCTTGCAAGTGCCATCTTAGTCCCCAAATCCATGCTCACATAAACAAACACCTACACAAATACACATACACATTTATACTCACATATACTTACACATTTATGTTAACACACACTAATATATACACCGATCAGCCATAACATTATGACCACCTGCCTAATATTGTGTAGGTCCCCTTTTTGCCATCAAAACAGCCCTGACCTGTTGAGGCACGGACTCCACTACACCTCTTCAGGTGTGCTGCGGTATCTGACTATTTTTCCAGCACATCCCACAGATCCTTGATTGGATTGAGATCTGTGGAATTTGGAGGCCAAATCAATACCTTGAACTTGTTGTTGTGTTCCTCAAACCATTCCCGAACCATTTTTGCTTTGCGGCAGGGTACATTATCCTTTCATGGATAAAATATTGGTGCTTCATCCATAATTATCCTTGCTAAGACCCCAGAGTCTCACATGGCTTTCCCAACTGATCTCAGATGATCAGTAAACTCACTTGAACCTTTTTCTTTAAGCTGTATCGTGTCTTGTAAATTTATCCCGCAAAAGGTGTTGAGCTACGCAAAATACATAGTTTTGTGAGGTGACTTTCAAGTAATCAGTTTATAATACAGGGGTGAGAAAAATTTTCTTGCAGAAGAAACTCACTAGGGTTGAACTTTCATAATGCATAGAGAAGTCTTCATGAAAATGGTGTGGTTTCATGAAAGCTCTCTATTATTTATTATTGACATTTACATATTTTTATAAAGTATCAACAAGTTCCTGATGATGACTAGTCTAATGGAAATAATGGGGTTTCCATACAATAAGTGATGAGAGTATGCAGAACCTTTACCTGAGGTATATTAGGTGGTATGCAAATAGATCTCTTCCCTTTAACTACCCCTTCCACCTTCTCCTCTTTTTTTCTCTTTCCCTTGCCTTAGCTTCTTTTTTGGCCGTTAGTCCTATCTCTCATACTTACTGGCCCCACATCTTTTTCTCTCTGTCCCAGATCCCCTTCCTCATTCCCCCCCTTCTCTGCCTCAACTCCACTTTTCTGTTTTTTCTCCAAGCATTTCCCCCTTTCTCCTCTGCCATTTAGTTGGGGCCCCCCAGTTTGCCCAAGTTTCCTGTTGTTGGAGGAGACTTGTCCATGGCGGTCCAGTGCAGGGAGACAGAGGCTGTGCAATCCCTCAGGTCCCCCAATGATTACCAATAATCCAATGAGTCCAATGGACATGAAGGTCTGCTCAACATAATGACATCATATCTCAAAGCCTGGTATCAGGCTTCACACAGTCCGCAGGGAAGCCTTTTATTTTAAATGTTCAAATATACCTTTGGCATATTTAGAAACAAACGTCAAAAAAACTATTTTAATCAATGGCTGTTCATTAAAATAATAGTAAGGAATGTTAGACATCTATTTTATTTTGCAATACATTTCATCTCATAACACCTGACCTATTTTTATATTTATTCAAGATATATTTTAATATTGCATTTGCTTTTGTTCTGACTCTTTTCATGCAATTATGTTTTGTCTCTGTGCCCATTCAAGTGTAGAAAAATAAATTGTCAGAATATTTATCTTATATTATTTTGTGGCACTACTAGGCTTTTTAAATTAGTGCAAAACATTATAAAGGCAGTAATAGAAATATGTTTCTACTCACAGAGCATGAAACACTGTAACTGATAGCATTAATATAAGTATGCAATCTGAAATGTGTTGTCATGAAACAGGAATTAAGTAAAATAGGAAGCAGATTGTGCCTCAGGGTTCAAACAATACTATCCCCTGGACCTGTTTATTGAGGGATAGAAAAGAAAAAGCTATAAACTATTTTGAAACTGGAAACTTCATACATACTCTTACATTTTAATTAGTTTATAATAATTATTAAACACTTAAATACTTAAGTGATATTAATACCAGCAACCTCATTTGTGAGTATAGATAGATACAGGGGATGTGTGTGGCTGAACATTTCTATTGCGTTGTGATATTTCTTAAACTCAAAATGTGTGCAGAACCCATTATTAATGTTAAACATGTAAATTACCAAATAAGCATACCAGTTACATTACATAATTATTGTTTATTGATTTATATAGTGCCATCATTTTCCACAGTGTTGTATAATAGATCATCTAAAACACATCCAGTCAATGAATGGCAATAAGTATCACTACACATTATGTTTTAAAGAGTTAACTTGGTACGTTAGAGGTTTTTTTTGTTGATTGAATAAGAAAGGGCTTGTAGCAGCACCTCTACCAACTGCACATATCACTACTTTCTTCAACCCGTGAGGAATGTCTGCTTGTAAATATAATCCACTACAAAGCAATATAAATTAATATAATGTTATGGTAAATTCCATTTGAATCCCATTTCTTTAGAACTTGTGTTTATGTCTTTACTTTCATCATCCTTAACTGACTTCTTGTTGCTCAGCAGGTGTAACGGCAAATGGCAATCATGTAGTGATGTATTCCTGCAATACAAGGCAGTTAATTGCTTTAAGAGTCTTGAAAAATCTCAGGCTTTACATCACACAATAGAGAATGTACAATAACATGCTTTTTATTGCAAATCATAGAGGATTTAAACATATAACTGAATTTTGGTAAAAAATAAAATTCTGTTTGCAGATATTGATTTGCCCAGCAAAAATGATTTTTTAACAAATGCTTATATGATATACAATACTTAGCATTTAATAATCTTATTTTCCACTTGCAAAAACCTTTTAAACAATTATGTATGTCCCTGAGTGGAACAAGCTTTTGCGTTTATAAATTTAAAATGGCAGTATATCCTAAATTAAATCTGGGTATGTCAAAAATATCCTTTCATTAAATGAGTTTTCAGGTTAAAATGTTGAAGTCCATATTGTGATGGAATATGTAAAATCAGAAATGAAAAACAAAGTTCAAGCACTTTTGTGAATAGTAAGTAGTCTGAATAATACAAATGCAGTAATCCTAGATGTGTCATTGTAAGAATGCATTTATATTTCAAAAGTATGAAATCCCCTACCATTGTAATTTGATGTAATCTACAGAAGAAGTATTTCAACAAGAAGGCTTGTTTTAATATATTCTGCCTCTATAATCTTTTCATAATGAGGAGATTAAAAACACTATTTAATTATAGTGTTTATGAAAAAATAGGGATTCCATGTGCTCCTTGCATATTATAGTATTACTTATTTACCAGTTCTTCAAACTGGCCCTTGGGCTGGCAACAACACCTGTGAGGATATCAACTCGCACCTCATTCGTCATACCTGTACCATTCATTTACTGTGCATTTGGCATACTAATGTGCTCTTCCCATGCCCTGAAAAAAACATGTGGTGTGAGGGTGTCTCATGCAGAGTCACACTAGGATCAGAAGAAGGCAAGATTTCACTGACTCTAACAGTCCACTCCTAATCTGCACGCTCAGTGTGGCAAGTACACTTGACCCCTGCACTGAGTGCCCCCCGCCACATATAAAGCACCCCCCAGGCACATATACAGCACCCCAAACCCCATTATTTATATAATTTAAAAATTGAATACTTGTCTCAAGAAGTGTGGTTGGCAAATGGCACACACTTGGCTGATCAGTAACCCACTACCAGCTAGCAAGCCTGGTCTATCCATTCATTCATGGAGGCAGAGCTTTATGACGTCATGTATTTTTTTTTCTACCTCGCTACCTAATATAAACCAGGCAGAAGGCTTGCTGCTAGTTTTCTGTTCCTCTGCAAGTTGTGAGTAATGCATTTCCTCTGGTCTTTAACTCTCCCTTGCCTGTTTTGTTGTTGATTGGTTGGCGATTGATGGCTTTCCCTATGTACTTTAGGTCATGACTTCTGAGGAAAATGTCAACCCTCATAAGAAGGATTTAAACAGAAGTTAGCTTGGCTTGTTTGTGGTAAAGCTTAACCGGGTGGTTATAAGAAGAGACTGTACTGGTGAATTCCAAACATTCTGACCAACCCATAGCAAACATGAGGGATTGCCAAAAATGAATTATTATCCACTTTGAAGCAATTATGCAGTTTTTAGCCTTCAGTTCTTCAAACTGTCTCAAAATTCATGCCACAATCCATAAAGTTTATCCTACCTTCTTCCAGGAGGGACAAGATTTTTTAGACCTTGGAGAAGGTAACTTCAAATTAGACTCATTTCATGGGAGTTTCAAGCGCCTGAAGAAACGGAAAATTTGAATGTATGTTCACTAAAAGAGGATCTGCTGTTCAGATGTTTCATGAAGAAATATCACATATTCCCTTTCACAAAGGATGGAGGCATCCTGGGAAAAAGCTTTCTATTTCCGGGAGAGTGTGGTAAGCTTTTTCCCTTCAATAAAAAGAATGATAAGCTTTGGGAACCCCATAAACTCAATGTTCCAGTTGCTAGAGACACCAAGAGGATTACAATTCCTATAGAGGACGCCACCTATTTCTCAGATTGAATGGACAACCAGATGAAAAGTTGAGAAGATCTTTTGAAGCAGTGTGGCAAGATCTGAGGAAGATCTGACATCTCCCAGGGAAGAATTCATAAAGAATCTTGCATCGGCCAAACTCTCTATAAATTATCTTTGTGATGGCAACTTAGAGACCGTTTGCATGGCTGCTAAAGCTTCTGCTTTTTCAGTTATAGCTCAAAGAGCATTTTGGTCAAAGTCATGCTGAGCAGATACAGCTTCCAATAGTAAATTATCCAAGTGGCATTTGAAGTTCCTCTCCTGTTTGGTTCTGATTTAAAGGCCCTCACATGAATATATTTTGCCATCCAGAGGATTTTGGTCTGGTCACAAGTATCTTTGGTTTACGAGAAATTGATTTTTCATGGCTACAAGACACGACAGAAAAGCAAACAGTTTTTTTCTCCCTGGGAAGGGAAGACTATTTTCTTCTTTCTTCGTCCTATCTTACAGCTAGCTAAGGTTGATCTACAACTCCAAACATCTGCACAGAATTCAGAAAGAAAAACTACAGGTAATCACCATTACTCCCGCATGTAACAGAATAATCTGGTTTCTAGAATCTATCAGATCAGTCACCCCTAGCAACCCAGAACTCTTTCAATTGGTTGCATGGAAGGTGAGAGGAGGATTTTTAAGAATTTATGCTTTTTTTGCAGCAATTATTTAAATTTTGCTTCATAGCAGAGAAAACGTGACCTCCCTTTGTTATAACAAGAGTTGGTGGCAGTTCTCTACCTGGTGTTATCTGAATTCATCGGACTGATTTATTGCTTCTGTTCCCACAAATGAACTCTGAATGCCCTTCAAGAAGTTTTAGAGCCAGCTACATTAAAGGTTCAGGTTGCAGCCCTATTTGTTCAGTGGCAAAGGATCCCTTCTTCAAACTATTGCAACGCTTTTCTGGTTGGCATTCTTCACACGCAAACAAAGGTATAAAAAGGTATAAATAATGCATGGAAACCAACTGCCAGCATAGACCACAGGTCACATAACACAGAGGCTAGCCCTTTCACTCAGATTGCACACATAGGACTTGCCCAGCACCCAGGTTCCATACATAGGACTTACTGCAACACAGAGATTGCACACATAGGGCTTGCCACAGCACCCGGATAGCACAAGTAGGACTTACTACAGCACCCAGACTGCCCTTGCAGCCTTTCTGTTTTTCTCTCTTCCTCTTTTTTCTTTATCGCTCCCTCCTCTTTCTCCTTATTTTGCCACCTTTCTTTTTACCTCTCTTTTCCCCTACTTCTCCTTTATCTCTCCCTTTTTCTTTGACCCCCCTCTCTCATTATCTCTCTATCCTTTCTCTTTTTCTCATCTCTCCATTTTCTCCATATATTTCCCCTTATCTATTCTATACACCTGTGTGTGTAATCTCATCCACTTCATAGTGTGCCCCTGAATGGCAGAAATAAAATGTGGTCACCCTACCTAGAGGTGAGGTGGTGGAATTTACCATTTTTGGGTATATTCACGAAAAAGTCAAGTAGTCAACCACACTGAGTCTTCTAATCTGTGAGTTTTTTGAGGAAACATGACATGTGAGATCCGGTTATTAATGGGTCCTGGGAACGTGTGCATTAAATGTAGAGAGGGGACAAAAGATACTGACATTTGATTAAAAAGACACGCTTGTGCTGCCATTGGATCGGCAAGGAAAATAAATTTCTGGGTAAGAATGAATACTTTCTCTACATTGTAAAAGACACCGTTCTACATATGACTCTGTTTTGGTATACATTAAATTCTTATTACTTCTCCTTTTCTATCTCTCTATGGCTAACCTTTCACAGTCATGCATTTACTAGCATTTATACATAGAAAAAGTCTAACTACCCCCAAAGGTACAGTGCTGCAGAAATGCCAGTCATGAATCAATAAATTATAATAATAAAATTATAATTAACTATACTTTATTTAAATTAAAGCTATCTCTGATCCAACTTTATGGATTTTTAAACATCAAATCCGCTTTAGAAGATTAGGTTTAAAGCTGTGCAAGATATTTAGTCCTAAAGAAAAATAACTGAAAGAGGAAAGATGCTATTAATTTAATTATATATTAGTACTTTTAAGAAACAGTTTGAAATTTTCTTTTGGTAATATGACTGCAGGTACACATGGAATTAACATTTAGAATGAATATTGGCCATTATCTTAAAAAGTATATAGAAAATGTTTGCCATTGTTGTGCTTTTATGTGAAGTTCTTGTAATTCAGCGTCATGGGCAATAATAACAGTATACACTGTGTTTAAATGTAGTTTTCACCAAAGCTTTAGGTTTGGTGTTCTCTAAATACACCCCTGACTAGTTTGAGCCTATAGTTTGCCTTACAGTAGACAGACATCACCATATTTCCCAGAGTTTGAGTATTACACGTTTTTCTCAACAACATAATAAGTCTAGTAAGAGTTACTTAAAGGAGCTGATATATGCTAAGTTGCTTCAAGAAAATTGCTGTATGTAGGTGTTTGGGTGACTTAGAAATCTGTAGTTTACTAGTCAAGGTTAACTTAAAATGTAAACATGTTTATACCATGTTGATGGAATAATTCCTACCACTCCATCATAATGGGATGCCACATTCATCTTTAACATAAGTCCTATATATGATATCATCAGATCAACAAAAGAAAACATTCCAAACACAGCCCCCATTTGTCCTTTGTCATAGACAAGTGATTATATGTCTGGCCAGACACCTAAAACATTTTCAGACAGGATGTAACCGATCTGATTTCTGTAGTGATATATTTAATTCCGTAGTGATATATTTAAATGGTAAAATATAGATATAGAGAGTGTATATATATATATGTTTTGCAAAGTGGTCTACTTACCTCACTGAGTAAAATGCAAATCAATTTATAACTTATTTGAAATACGTTGTTCTGGATTTTTTGTTGTTATTCTGTCTCTCACTGTTCAAATGAACCAACCATTAAAATTTTAGTCTTTGTCACGTACAAAATCAGCAGGGCTAAATATAATTTTTTCCTTCACTGTACGTTTGGTTCCCAGGACCTCTTTGATATAGGCTGCCGCACATTTCTTGTGCTGTCCATAAACACAAATCCACACTTCCTCTCCAACAGAGTAAGAATTACTTTGATGTTTGATCGCCATTTTTGTTTGTGATTTAAGAACTAGGCTACAGCCAGCAGCGCTAAGCTTATAGGAGGCTTCCCCATGAGGGTTCTTCCAATGTTAGTGGACAAGTGCATGCAGGAATGGGTTCCAAAAGTGTCATCCAAATCATTGGCTTCAGTCCCTTTTCATTACTGGGTTGAGGATAATTGTATGAGTACAAAGGGCTTATCCTCTTGACACCAAGGGTGGGAGAGGGGGGTAGATAGTGGGGAGGGGGATAGATAGTGGGGAGGAAGGGGGAGAGGGGGTAGATAGTGGGGAGGGGGGTAGATAGTGGGGGGAGGGGGGTAGATAGTGAGGGGGAGAGGGGGTAGATAGTAAGGAGGGAGAGGGTATATATAGTGAGGAGGGAGAGGGGGGGAGATAGTGATGAGGGGTATAATATCCCTTTAAATGCCACAGGCTAGGGTGACCACCGGCAGTCTCGTCACTGTACACTCTTTACACGGAGGTGGGGAAGAAAAATCCAGGCTGGGAATATGTATTAAATGGGAAAACACTGGGGACGACTGACATGGAAAAGGACTTAGGAGTCTTGGTTAACAGTAAATTTACCTGTAGCGACCAGTGTCGGGCAGCTGCTGCTAAGGCAAATAAAATCATGGGGTGCATCAAAAGGGGCATGGATGCCCATGACAAGGAAATAATTCTACCATTATACAAGTCACTAGTCAGACCACACATGGAATACTGTGTACAGTACTGGGCACCAGTATACAAGAAAGATATAGTGGAGCTGGAGAGGGTTCAAAGACGGGCAACCAGAGTAATAAGGGGAATGGAAGGACTGCAGTACCCAGAAAGATTATCAGAATTAGGGTTATTTAGTTTGGAAAAAAGACGGCTTAGGGGGGACATAATAACTATGTATAAATATATAAGGGGGCAGTACAGAGATCACTCCCAGGACCTATTTATACCCAGGACTGTATCTATAACAAGGGGACATCCTCTACGGCTGGAGGAAAGAAGGTTTCTACACCAGCACAGACGGGGGTTCTTTACAGTAAGAGCGGTGAGACTATGGAACTCTCTGCCAGAGGAAGTGGTAATGGTAAACTCAATAAAAGAGTTTAAAAGGAGCCTGGACGTGTTTCTTGAAAGCAATAATATTACAAGTTATGGATAGTAGATTAATAGGGACAGAACGTTGATCCAGGGATTTATTCTGATTGCCATATTTGGAGTCGGGAAGGAATTTTTCCCCTGGTATGGGGCAATTGGCATCTGCTTCATAAGGGTTTTTTGCCTTCCTCTGGATCAACACGGTAGGGACACAATATGTATATAGGTTGAACTTGATGGACTTTGGTCTTTTTTCAACCTTATGAACTATGTTACTATGTTAGGAGAGAGAGGGGCGGCTAGCAACCGCTCGGGGCCCCTCAGTCTTCTTCACGAGGCCTCTAACTCCGTCGCGGTGTGGGCATGTCATGCTGAGCGCCAAAATATTTCGGAGCTCAGCAGTGAAGCAGCGCAGTGGCAGAGCAGGAAGCAGCGGCAGAGCAGGAAGGTAAGTACAAAAACCTTTAACAACAAGGGGGGAGAGGGGGTATATAGAAGGGGGAGGGAGGGGGTAGATAGTGGGGAGGGAGGTAGATAGTGGGGAGGGGGGTAGATAGTGGGGAGGGAGGGGGTAGATAGTGGGGGGTAGGGGGAGAGGGGGTAGATAGTGGGGAGGGGGGTACATAGTGAGGAGAGAGGGGGTAGATAGTGAGGAGAGAGGGAGGGGGAAGATAGTGATGAGGGGTATAATATCCCTTTTAATGCTTAGGTATCTAATTAGCATGTTGTCTGGTGCGTGGCAAGTTTCCGGACACAATAACGTGTTATGAAGTAACTGTGCCAATAAGGGCGCTAAACCCAAGATAAGGAGCACAAATATTTACGCTGTGGGGGGAACAAAAAAAAGCTTTAGAGAGTAGTACTAAGCCTTGGATATCAAGTGCTAACACCTAGACTTAGCCAAGGCTTAGTACTACGCTCCAAACATGTATATAGTGAGGAGGGAGGGGGCTATATAGTGAGGAGGGAGGGAGGGGGATATATAGTGGGGGAGGGTAGATAGTGAGAAGAGAGGGGGTAGATAGTGAGAAGGGAGGGAGAGGGGGTGGATAGTGAGAAGGGGTAAAAAAGGGGGAAAGGTAGATAGTGAGAATGAGTGAAAGAATGAATGAATGTGTGGATGAATTGTCTGAATGAGGGAGATAATTAATGAGGTGGTGAGAATGCATTAATGAATGTGTAAATTTGTGTGAATGGGAGAGAATAAACGATTGTGTGAATTAATTATGTGAATGAAAGTGTGAATTAGTAAGTGACTGTTAAAGTGTTTGTGTGTATGATAGATGTAAAATTGATTTGTGGAAAGGCAAAGATGACACAAGTAGCATGTTTGAGCCTTGGGGACCAAGATGACACAGGCAGGGTGTTTATGGGACAAAGATGGCACAGGCCGGGCTGTTTGGGGACGTAGTTGACTCATGCTGGGCTGTTTGGGGACAAAGATGGTATTAATTAATATTGTTATTGAATTTTTTGTCCTATTTTGCTGTGTTACTTACTTTAAATAAAAGTGTGAGATTTTTTTTATGGTGGGGGTCATATTTGGTTAAATGCTGGATATTCGGTTTCAGTCCAGAATTTTCGTTTCGGTGCATCCCTAAGCCAGACAATGAAGTGGTAGGCCTACACCTATAGTGATATGAGTTATGCTGCACTATTATCAGTGTCTGGCTCAATGTATAGTGATAGGGATTACGCTGTACCACCGTCAATGTGTGCCTCAGTATATAGTGTTAGGTGTTATGCTGTACCCCTTCAATGCTGGCCTCAGTATATAGTGATAGGTGTTATGCTGTACCCCCATCAATGTCTGCCTCAGTATATAGTGATAGGTGTAATGCTGTACCACCGTCAATGTCTGCCTCAGTATATAGTGGTAGGTGTTATGCTGTACCACCGTCAATGTCTGCCTCAGTATATAATGATAACAGTAATGCTGTACCACCTTCAATGTCTGCCCAAGTACCGTATTTGCTCGATTATAAGACGAGTTTTTTTTCAGAGCAAATGCTCTGAAAAATATCCCTCGTCTTCTAATCGGGGTCGTCTTCTAATCAGACCTCAAATAGAGGTCTGATTAGGAGACCCAGATCCCCCACACCGCTGCAGGGGACCTGGATCCTCCTGTCTCACCACCCCCAATCATACACACACTTACCAGTGCTTCCTGCCGGGTTTGCCGGGGCAGCGGGTTGACGTCTACGCGACCCGTGTAGACAACGTCCGCTGCAGCCGGAAGGAGGTGTGGCTAGCAGCGGGGGTTGTCTGCGTCTGTCGTGTAGACCTTCCCCGACTGTCAGAGATTAGAGCTCCCCGCACCGGTGCCGCACCGGTGCGGGGAACTCTGAACTCTGACAGCCGGGGAAAGTATACGCGACGGACGCATACAAACCCCCGCTGCCAACTCCACCTCCTTCCGGCTGCAGCGGAAGGCGACGTCAACCCGCTGCCCCAGCTGGAAGCACCGGCAGGGCCGGACTAGCCCACCGGGATACCGGGAAATTTCCCGGTGGGCCGGAAGGTCCGTGGGCTGGGCGGCCATGAAGACAGCCGCTGAGCTGCCCCCCAGGCTGCCCGAAATCTAATCAAAGCGGCCGCTGGGTGCTGATGCGGCCGGCCGGCATCAGAACCCAGCAGCCATGTGCGATGGCCGTCTAGTGATGGGAGCAGTGTGAGGGGTGAAAGCTCCACCCCCTCGCACTGACCTTTCACCCCTCACGCTGCTCCCATCACTATGCGGCCATCAGATTGCTGGGAATGTAATCTGAACGGCCGCTGCGTGCTGATGCCGCCGGCCGCCTCTGCTTTAATACTTTTTTTTTTACTTTATATGGCAAGCCGATCCAGCTTACCATGTAAATAATAAAAAAAAGTGTTGAAGTAGCTCCGGCCGGCGGCATCAGCACGCACCGGCCGTTTATATTACATTCCCAGAAGTCTGATGGCTGCATAGTGATGGGAGCAGCATGAGTTGGAAGCTCCGCCCCCTCACACTGCTGCAGCACCGGATGTCAGGTCAGTGGCATCCTGTCAGCATAGAGGAGAACAGTGTGCAGCTACCAGGAAGTCAAGAGAAGTAGAAGGTGAGTAAAATAATGTATTTTTTGTACTGTATAATGTTTGTTGTATTTGTTAAAAACAAAAAAAATCAGCATGTGTGTGTATGTAAGTGTGTCCCCCTATATGCCACTCTGCCTCCAGAAATGCCTTATATCCCCCTATATGCCACTCTGTCCCATGATATGCCTTTTAACCCCCTATATGCCAGAGTTGCATATAGGGGTATAAGGCATTTCTGGATGCAGAATGACATATAGGGGGTCAAAAGGCATATCTGGAGGCAGAGTGGCATAAAGGGGGTTAAAAGGTATATCATGGGGCAGAGGAGCATATAGAAGGGTATAAAGCATATCGGGGAGGCAGAGTGGCATATAGGGGGCATAAGGCTTTTCTGGAGGCAGAGTGCCCCATGATATGCCTTTTAACCCCCTTCATGCCACTCTGCCTCCAGAAATGCCTTATACCCCCTATATGCCACTCTGTCCCATGATATGCCTTTTAACCCCCTATATGGCAGAGTGGCATATAGGGGGTTAGAAGGCATATCATGAGACAGAGTGGCATATAGGAGGGTTGAGGCATATCAGGGAGGCAGAGTGGCATATAGGGGGGTATAAGGCTTTTCTGGAGGCAGAGTGCACCATGATATGCCTTTTCATCCCCTTTATGCCACTCTGCCTCCAGAAATGCCTTATACCCCCCTATATGCCACTCTGTCCCATGATATGCCTTTTAACCCCCTATATGCCAGAGTGGCATATTGGGGTATAAGGCATTTCTGGATGCAGAGTGACATATAGGGGGTCAACGGAATATCTGGAGGCAGAGTGGCATAAAATGGAGTTAAAAGGATGTCATGGGGCAGAGGGGCATATAGGAGGGTATAAAGCATATTGGGGAGGCAGAGTGGCATATAGGGGGCATAAGGCTTTTCTGTAGGCAGAGTGCCCCATGATATACCTTTTAACCCCCTTTATGCCACTCTGCCTCCAGAAATGCCTTATACCCCCCTATATGCCACTCTGTCCCATGATATGCCTTTTAACCCCCTATATGGTAGAGTGGCATATAGGGGGTTAGAAGGCATATCATGGGACAGAGTGGCATATAGGGGTATAAGGCATTTCTGGATGCAGAGTGACATATAGGGGGTCAAAAGGCATATCTGGAGGTGGAGTGGCAAAAAGGGGGTTAAAAGGCATATCACGGGGCAGAGGGGCATATAGGAGGGTTGAGGCGTATCAGGGAGGCAGAGTGGCATATGGGGGGTATAAGGCATTTCTGGAGGCAGAGTGACATAGGGAGTAAAAGGCATTTCTGGAGGCAGAGTGGCATATAGGGGATTAAAAGGCATATTATGGGGCAGAGTGGCATATAGGAGGGTATAAAGCATATCAGGGAGGCAGAGTGGCATATAGGGGGCATAAGGCTTTTCTGGAGGCAGAGTGCCCCATGAAATGCCTTTTAACCCCCTTCATGCCACTCTGCCTCCAGGAATGCCTTATACCCACTATATGCCACTCTGTCCCATGATATGCCTTTTAACCCCCTATATGGCAGAGTGGCATATAGGGGGTTAGAAGGCATATCATGGGACAGAGTGGCATATAGGGGGTATAAGGCATTTCTGGAGGCAGAGTGGCATATAGGGGGTTAGAAGGCATATCAGGGGGCAGAGTGGCAAGCCTGGGGGCAGAGGTGCATAACTCGGGGGTAGGTTGTCAAATGAAAGGAAATAAAAACCAAACATGTCTCAATCATAGCTTTTATTAAATATGGAAAAAAATAGTCTACATGAATTAATAAAGAAATAAAAGTTTCTTACCAGAATATCGTGAAGAATAATGTGATCAGTGTTTTGTTCCACTGAATAAAATGGAACTTTTTCATCTAAAAATGTTCGCAGTAGTAAATGTTTTGATCCCATTATGTGTAATGTATTTCATTTATTAGGGCCTTTTAACACTTTTGCTTTCTGGCATTTTAATACAAATAATGAGATAAAAAGAATGGCACATAGTGTGACTCGGGTGTGTATAAGGGGTGCGTGTGGGTATAAGAGCTTCACCGTGAGATAAACTATATGGGGCTGGTCTCCAAATTTTTCCAGGGCTGCTTTTCAGTCCCAGTCCGGCCCTGAGCACCGGTAAGAGAGGGCTGAGAGGGGTGAGAGAGAGAGAGAGAGAGTGTGTGTGTGTGTGTGTGTGTGAAATGGGGGTATAGGGTGTGTGTGTGTGTTAAATGGGGGCATAGGGCACTTCTGGAGTGGCGTTAAGGGGGCATTTAATAGAGCACTCTGCCTCCTGAAATGCCTTATACCTCCCTATAATGGCACTCTGCCCCATAAAATGCCTTTTAACCCCCTAAATGCCAGAGTGGCATATAGGGATATAAGGCATTTCTGGAGGCAGTGCTCTATACAATGCCTTTTAACTCCCTTAATGCCACTCTGCCTCCTGAAATGCCTTATACCTCCCTATATGCCACTCTGCCCCATAATATGCATTTTAACCCCCTAAATGCCAGAATGGGATATAGGGGTATAAGGCATTTCTGGAGGCAGAGTGGCACATATGGGGTCAAAATGCATACCATGGGGCACAGTGGCATATAGAGGGTTAAAAGGCATATCATGGGCCACAGTGCCATATTGGAGTGGCAAGCCTGGGGGCAGATGTGCGTAACTGGGGGACAGGTTGGAAAATACAAGAAATAAAAACAAAAAAAATATTTTTCTCAATCATAGCTTTTATTAAAAAAACTAATTTACATGAATTAACATTTACTGGTAAAACTTTTTCCCTTTGGGGTCGTCTTATATTCAGGCTTTTTCTTTTTTTCCTAAGTTAATATTCAGATTTTGGGGGGCCGTCTTATAATCAGGGTCGTCTTATAATCGAGCAAATACGGTATATAACCATAGAACCTATGCAGTTTTAAAGTGTTGGGGGGGTGCCACATACAGGATCCGCCCCAGGTGCCCCTGCCTATACTCCTTTTTCTTCACTATATGCCTTTGAGGAGGACCTTTGAGGAGGTCACTATGGTTGCAATCTGGGTGCTGGGTAAGTCTTATGGATGCAATATGGGCAAGTCCTCGTGCCTGTGTGTAATATGGGTGCTGGGGCATATCATGTGGGTACAATCTGAGTGCTGGGTAAATCATGTGGATGCAATCTGGCCAGGTCCTGTATGCTAGGGGAAGTCCTTCTGTGTGCAATCTGGGTTCTGGGACAAATCCTTCTGTGTGCAATATAGGTGCTGGGACAAATCTTATGCATGCAATCTGAGTGCCAGCCAACGCATGTGGGTGCAATCTGGTTGCTGGGGCAATTCCTATGTGTGCACTCTGTGACAAGTCAAGTGGATGCAATCTGGATGCTGGGGCAAGTCTTGTGGGTACAATATATGTGCTGGGGCAAGTCCTGTGCGTGCAATCTAGGTGATGGAGCAAGTCCTATAGCTGCAATCTGAGTGCTGGGGCAAATCCTGTCGGTGCAATCTGGGTGCCAGGCCTGGTCTTTGGGGTGTGCAACCTCTGATCTATGCATACAATTTAGGGTTTTAAAGCATTATTTTTTGATCTGTAATTTTGCATGTGTTTTTTTTAGTTGATCTATTCATGCAAGGCTGGGCTTGTGTGCTATTCTGTTGCTCTGTACCTGCAATTCTGTGTTTCCATGTGGTGATTATTTGATGCTATGTTTATTGGGTTATTTATTATATAATCTATACCTGCAAATTCATTTTTGCACATTATTTTGTAACAGGAAAAATAATTTGCACAACATAAGATTTCTGCACATACCAACTACTACAAATTAGAGGGGACATTGCTCGCACGCAATGTAACATTAAAACTTGGAAATTAATTATTACACATTTGTATACCTACTTTTTTTCTGTTTAAAAAATTACCAAAAAGTATCAATTTATGAACTGCTATAATCCGGCCCACACCTCTGAAATGGTTTGTTTCCCTTGAACCCTGTGTAGCTTTTTTGTTTTATCTTAACAAGTGCTAACACGAGTGTAAGCCGATCATTGAACTGCTAACAATGCCTTTTCATCTGTAGTTAAATCCAAGTTAAATCAGGCCCATTAACGGTAAATTATGGTTCAATTTGCTGTGGTAGATCCCATAAAATAAACCGTTACTGTAAGCTCTTAAGATAAATATGGCAATCATCAATATAAAAGTTATTATTACGTCTGTTCTCTGAACATAATAGAAAAAGAGAGACAGAACTGTATTATTCTTTACATTGCATTTTCACTTTATATGGTATCCTTGGCAACTACCTGTGTATTTTTCCTTGGTTTCTAGAAACAGTACACTAAGTATACAATATTCAGCTTTTACCAGGTGGCTAGCTACCCCAGTGAATATATGGAAGGTGGTGAAAGAGGAGAAGAAAGTATAAATGCATTAACAGGTTTCTATATGTAATTTGCAGTTATTGTTAGAACATACTTTCAGTCAAGCTTCCAAACCCTTGTCACTTTATTGATATTAAATCCAACACCAGGTATGTTTTGTGTCTAAGCATTGCATTGTAGGCATTAGTAAAATTCAAAAATGCATGTGATTATTTGGTTTCCTTGCATTTGCTTTATCTCTTTTGTTAATTGATTTAGGGTTACATGTTTACTTACATTAACACCAAACTGAATGCCTTGTCATTGCTTTATCTCTAAAATGACAAAATTCCAGAAAACTAAAACTGTAAAACAACACACTCCAAACTAATGTTGCTCATATGTCTGACAATTCACAAGTTATAGAGTTGTACTGTGTTTCCCGTTGAAAGAATAAGAGTAAAGTTTGTAAAGATGACACATTTATTGGCTAAATGAAGTATAAAAACTTCAAACTTTGAGATCATCTAGGCCCCTTATTCAGGCATACAGTATTGCGCATTTGAAGCAGAAACTTGTATACATACAATGTCCCAGCAAACATGAAATCCAAAAAAGTGTCTTCTTAGTGTGTCAATGTGGAAAAAGTAGACTGCCGCAGACTATGTGCTATGTCCTTCCAATAATTGTATATGTCGTATGCAGTGTATGGTCATCTTCAGGGGCGTATCTAGAAACCACAGGGCGGTGGTGCAATAATCCCCCCCAAACACCTCCACTTTAACACCTAATCTGTGCCATCATTGCCCCCACACAACTGGTCTGTGCCTTCTTTGCCCCTTGCCCCCCCTTCCAACATAAAACACACAAATTACACACACTAACTCATACTCACTAACACATACTCCATCGCACACAACTTACACATCCATGCTCACACACACACAATTACACATCCATGCTCACACACACAATTACACATCCATCCTCGCTCACACACACACAAGCACACATCCATGCTCACACACGCACACACACACAAACAATTAAACATCCATACTCACACACACAAGTACACATCCATGCTTACATATATATATATATATATATATATATATATATATATATATATATATATATATATATACACACAAACACATATCCATACATCCCACCTCCCTCCTGCCCCCCCTTACCTCTCACCAAGCTTTTTTTATCCTGCTGCTCCTGTCTTCCCGTGCCAGTTGAAAATAGTTTAGAAAGCTCCCTTCTGACCTGGATGAATGTGGTAACCTGTAGTTACGCCAGTGGCCACCTTGCTTAAGGTGACTGGTTAAAAGTCTTTAGTATGTAGTAACATATTTATTAGGACTGCTAAAGGTTATACATTCATACCTCATAGAATGGGCCAGGGTTTAGATCATCCACCATTTTACAATGTCTCTCTATCTCACACACACAAAACACACACAGGAATACATCTGAAGGAAATGCACTCTGCTCTTTTGCTAGCCGCGTACCCTAAACAAGCATAGTGACAGCTTCCCTTGCAGTAAACTGAGCATTACACTATGTTTATCATGATTTAGCCCTGAATAAAAGGTTATTTGAGTTTGTATTCCCATATTTTCCTTTGCCTCTTTGTCTAGAAACTCCCCATTAACATTGTAACCCTCACTGTATGAAATATCTGAAAGTCACCATATTAATGAGGAAATTCCAGCCAAAGGGTATATGGCACAGAGCCTGCAATGTGGTGCAGCATTGTGTGTCTTTGTCAGGTCCCATCCAGGCCGCAGAGCTGCATATTTCTGTTTTTTTCCTTTTTTGCTACAGTTCCCCTATCTCTCTACAGCTCCCTTGCCTCACTACAATCCATTCCTGGATTTCCTTGTGCTCTGCCATTGGATTCTCATTCTTGTATTTCAGTACTGCCCTTAGCTTCAGCTTCTGTTTGCTTTATATGTTGTACCCCACCGTTTGTCATGTTTGTCTCGGTTTTCAGTCTCTAGGTATGTCTTTATCTCTGTTCTGTGTTTAGATTTAATGTTTAGTTTCAGCCTATTTGAAATTCAGTAGGCAGGGTTTAGCGCTAGGACCCACCAAATATTGGAGTAGTTTGGCGTAGAGGTAAGCCAAGCATACTATGGCCATAAAATGTGACTAAATCTCCAATTGTTATCATATATTCCTAGGCTAGTCCCGTATTTATGTGTGTCAGTCTTTTATGTGTCTTTGCCCTCTTTTCACTAAATCATCTGAGGATCTCGGTTCCTCTCTCCTCTCCCCATGTCCCAGTTTAAGATATCCTATCCTTGCTTAAAGGAGAAGCGTCTGAGGATCTCCGCTCCTCGCCCCATTCCTTGTGTTCCTTGCCTTGTACCCTGTCCATTGTTATGTCCTGTAACATGTATTTCTCTCTTTCTATGTTTCTTGCTCAGTCTCCATGTTTCTTGCTTAGTCCCGCTTGCTCATTCTGCCCTCATTGTTTGCTGAGTCCCCTAGCTTGCTATGTTCCTCTGTTACTCTGCTTAGCTTCCATTATCCTAGTCTGCAGCATCCTACACATTTGTCTGTGGAGCTATGTCTCATGCCTGCTCCAGGGGCAGCTATTTAGCTATTAAAGAAATGGGAAAGTTGAGGTGCAATTGACAAAAGCCTAACATGAGCTAAGAATACTTACTAAAAGGACTTTAAAATATAACTTTTGTACAGAAACTGCACTACAATTCTGCTTTACATTGAGATGGTATTCTTTTTACATAGTGGATATTGTTCCTGAACAGTTCATGTTTATGTTATGTTGAAGCATTAATCCCATACTTTAGGTCTCCACCATATTTATTTTCTTGATTGAATAAATACTACCACCATAGAATAATTATGTTCAAGAATGAAAATAGGGGAAATACTGCACTGTATTTATAAGACACCAAAATAGTACATGGAACTTGCCCAAGTTCACTTTGGAATGCTTAGGCATTTTGCATTGGTTTTACAATATAATTTCCCACAAACATTCCTGAATGAGACACAAGGGAATAATTCACTGCAGTCAGCTTTGATTGCTCCATCATTAACCAGTCATTAGACCCTTACTGTGTATCATTCACGACTTGTTTGTTTTATAAGCATTAATATAATGATACATCACCACAAGGTGGAACTCCAATATCAAATTTAAATTCTGATGAATGTTTCTACAACACATTCATATACTACAATTAAGTATGTTTATTTAAAACCCGAATTAGACACTATCGGTGAAGTGTTTGATTGTTATGTGTTTCTTGCTATTAATATTACTCAACAGCTGCATAAACAGATATAATTAGGCTGTAGAGATAATTATATTAATTTGCATTACTGAAAAAATCTCCTTGGTTAACATATAAGGGACGTATACTCTAATTCTTCAGGGGTGCAAATAAATAATCTTACATTCTACTTGATGTTTTTTTATGTTTCAACAATGAACTTTCCAAACAAGTGTTATCTTATTTAGACTTATCATTTACAAATTCCAGGGCGTCTTAAAGCTTTACAAAATGCATTTGCCTCAGGCAAGAAAAATAAATGTTGTGCGTTGTTGGAAAGCGTAAACATGTATGTTTTAAAGAACTGTCTAAAAAACCCAACACTTCGACAACATTAAATTAATCTATGGTGTTACAAAGCATTTGCATAAATATCTTTTTCCTGATGGGCTGCCTTTAAGTTTGTGTCACAGTCACAGGTCTTTTATGGATCATTTTCAGTTTACTTTTATCCATAGTATTGCCACCTGGCAATCATAATTTTTTTTTTATCCCCATAATAATTCATAAACTTGTGTATTTGGATTAGATTTGTGCATTAGTATTCGGGTAACGGGAGCAGAAATCCGTAGGTTCCCGCGAGGAGTTAAAGGTCCGTGCGAGCGACTCTATTGGTCGCCTGCAGGAGCCTCCTCTGGCATCAACCAATTATTTAATGCTAGAGGCGGCATCTGCCGGCCACCAATAGAGTCACTCTTATGAACCTTTAATTCCTGTTCCCTCCCCAGGCCAAGTTTCGGCGTCAGGAGTTAAATGTCTGTACGAGCGAGTCTATTGGTTGCTCATATGGACCTTTAACTCTTGGAGCAGGGAGAGCAATGGTCTCCCCTGGCCAAGTTCTGCTGTCAGGACTTCATTGGTTGATGGCAGAGGAGGCCCCTGCTGGTGACCAATAGAGTTGCTTGTACTGACCTTTAAAATCCTGGCGCCAAAGCTGCCGTGTACCTCGTTAACCCTGTATTAACCCCTTCTAAAAACAAACAATGTACACGAATATTCCCCCAAATCAAACACAGGAACGGGTGAATATTCGTGGAATACGAAGGTTTTTTCCCCACGAAGAAAAACACGAACACAAAGAGTTTAAGTCTAATTTGGATTCATCAGAATTACAAATTTACCCAATTTGGTAAACTGTAATTCATACAAAGCCACAAAAATGAGACCCCCCACAAATTGTACAAAAATTAAGCAAAAAGCTCTAATTTTCACTCACACTCTCTCACACTCTTTTTCTCGTTAACGCTCCCTCAGGCTCTCTAAATGTTTCCCTACTTTGTAACTAGTTCCGCTTCTGCTGACCACTACCGCATCTTCTTCTTCATCATCTTCTCTTCTGTCTTCAATCTTCGTCTCTCCACGGACATAACCTGGTGGGAACTTCCACCAATTGGGCGGCACTTGCCACAACGTTCTCTCCCTGATCCTTCAAGCAGGGGAGAGGATATAGCCAAAAACGCTGTCATGTTGACCCTAAAAGAAAAAAAAAATGTCTAAAACCTTTTATGCAAAGGTCCATGAAAAAACTTTAACCCCCTATTCTTCATTTGTCTTCACCTGTGTAGTGATCTTTTGGGCCTACATATTTTATAGGTTCTTCAGTATTAAATTTTGGCCTGTTTTTGGAAAATGCATGTACCCACAATTTGGCACATCATTAATCTAAATCTGCCCTTAGTGGTGGTGGAGACTGGAGAGAAGCAACTACAGTATGTCCTGATGGTCATGGTACCTGGAGGCTTAACTAACTGTTATAGCAAAAACTTTGTCTTTTACAGTATCCCTAGTCAAACAGCCTCTAATGAAGCCTACCTTACAAGGGATATGTCAATTTTGATATTGATAAAAACAAGATTAATTCACTGATATGGGAGTCTGATAGAAGAGCTTATAGAAGAATTACAGATACAATTACAGATATAACTACAGTAAGCTACACACCATGACGTGGGTGACTGCAACTTTAAAATAAAAAGGGTGCTTAAATACCTTGTCCGAGCACATATTGAAAGTATCTGTATTCTCAAGCAGTAGCCTGCTGCATGTGTGGTTAGTAATACATCTGCACTCGAAAACAAAACTACACCAAACATAAGAATATAGGTAATTGTCAAGGTCCTTGGAAAGGTGGAGAGCTTGTGGGACCATAGATACTGACTATAGGCCCATATATTTTCTGCATTACTCTGTAACTCCTTTCTAACTACCACTCACCTACCTCCAATCCATCCTGAAAACCTCTGCCGGACTAACCTTCTTATCACGAGTGCCCCCTGAGAAAGCCCACCCACTGGCCCCCTATCCCTTAAAAATAAAATATAAACTAATTAACCGCCCACAACCCACAAAAGGTCCACAACCTTTATTCTGAAAGAAAGTATCCATTTTTCCCACTCCAATCAAAATATCTTTACCCAAACAACCTCTGTTTCTCATTCAATCTCCTCTGGCTGCAGTGTTACAAGAGCAAAGAACCCTTCTATTTCTGTACCAGTAAGTCTTAGGTTTGTAAGTCATATTATGGTATTTTATATTGTTAATTTTAGTGTTACTTATAATTTGTGTTCTCCTCTTGACCCTTATACAGTCCAGAGTCACTGTACATAAAATATTCCATGTACACAATGACAATACATGTGAATGGCCAACACTAATAATAAATTGTAATACAAATACATTAAATAAAGAAAGAAGGGCAAACATAAATAACATTTATTACATTGTCAATGTTAACAAGCAAGCATGATTGAATTTTAATACGACAACTACTCTAAATGCACAAAAGTATGCATCAGCTTGGTCTTATTTTTTGTAATCACGGAAACTAGCATTTTCCATACCACGTCAGATTATGGCGGGACTACATAATAATAATAAAAAACAAAGCACTAAAACAATACTAAATATATGTTTTATAGAAGCAATTTGGTACTTTTATTGCTCGGTTATATGCGAGCATGTACACATTTATATGACTTTATACTTTCAAATGATGTGTCCTAGAAGTTGAAACTGATGTCAGGTAAAGTTTATTGTTTACTGTTTTTAGTAAACGCTTAGATCATGGCTAATGATTAAACTAATTTTGAGTTTGTTGAAATGCTGGTATTACACATGAGAAACATTTTCTCTATCTCATCTGTCATCTGATGCGAGTTATTATAGTTGTGAAAATATAAATGTTTTCAGTGGATGGAAACAGATTTTTATAACTATATCAATTTACCTGCAATCATGTAGAAAATATTATTCCTTGAAAAGGTTTTACCTTTTTTATGTGATCTTTGAAAAATACCCTAAGGGGCAGGTTAATACTATTTCAGAATTTTCAGGTCATATTATGCAGAGTATTTTATGAATCATTTTGATATATTAGAAACAAAAATAAATATATGTGTGACCTGACGGTAGTAGTGCAGCACTGTGTGCATTAAGGACATGCTGAGGCTTCTATGTTTCTGCTTTTGTCTAAGTGTTTGGTTGTGTCAGTGTCTGTATGTGTGTGTGTCTGGATATGTTAGTCTGAGTGTGTCTGGATATCCTAGTTTGTGTTTGTTAGTGTGAGTCTGCTATGTGTGTGTGTGTGTATTTTGTGGGTATGTTAGTGTGTGTGTTCATCACTGTGGTTATCTGTGTGAATATATATCCTTAAGATTACAATCCAGTAATACATGCATTATATGATAAATCGACAGATTGTAATATTTCACCAGGATGGACTTTGAAAGGGTAAAAAAGACCTCTGCAATAGTCCAATGGAAGAATAAATAACTTAAATGCATTCCCAAACAACAAGGAAAATTTGTGGCAACACGAACTTACCACACAGAAAATTTCATGAAATGTTGTGTGTGATGTGATGTCACAAGAGATGCAGGAACACATTTTTTTCCTCCAGGAGGTTACTTGGCATAGATGGGTGACTTTTTTCACAATTGTACATCCGTATTACATCATTTGAAATATTTACCTTCCTAAAATTGCATGTCAACAGTAAATAGTAGGCATGCCTGAATACCTGCTTTTTCTTAAATAAATACAATAGATGGAACTAGGCTTATTCATCTTAAATATTCAAATCTTTAACCCTTTGTGTGACGCCATCAGGACACATTTCCCTCCATGTGGTGCTGGAATAATTTTTGTACTTGTAAGCAAAGCATATATTTTCCTAAAATATTTATTTCCCTTTTCAAAATACTATATTGTGTAATTGCTTGATTTTTCTTTGATGTGTGCTATTTGAATCCTGTCCATTCTAAAATATAATTGTTTACGGTAGTCTGCAAAATTTGGGTGAGAGTTAATTTTCACTGTGAATCTTTAGATGATCAGGGTGAAGGCCTTTGTGGAGTGTAATTATAATGGGATGCATTCATATCAATGAATTTAAATGCAAAGTGATTGTGTAGCTGCATACAAATGAACTATCCTTTACAATGTATGCACTAATACTGTGATACAATTCCCCTTAAAAGCAAGATATTATTGCAAAATATTATAACACGCATAAATTGAATTTATATCAGGCCACTTTTTGTTCAATAGACATTGAAACAACCTTTTCCGTAATGTTAATAATTACCGGTGATGAAAAGTTGGAGATCAGCACATTACTTTTTATATATTCTTGCATATCTACTTTTCATATAAGGAACATAATTAAGACAGCATAGGGCTTTTCACCACTCTCAAGTTCTCTTTCGGGATTGGCTTTCAAGCTGCCTAGGCTATTGCCTATATGACAATATTTCAAAGGAGCAAATAAAAAAGTTTAGATTAATGAAACAATGTCTACTTCATTTTGAAGCAGAAGCTAAAAGGCAAAGATAAGCGTGCTTGATAAATTATGCATTGGGAGCAAAGGTATCACTTTTTCCCCTCATAATCGCTAAAATGTAAAATGTCTTATTTTCTGTCTTCTTAAACCGCAATAATTTCCTTGTTTAGTTAAGGAAAACCAGGAGATCTATGTCTCAGCATATTATACTGGGCACACACTGAGTTTATACCCATATTAAACATAGTCTGCCACATATTATTTAACGTAGCATGCTAACTAACACAGTAATTGAGTGGGAAAAATTGTATACATGCCAACCAAAGCATAGTTAAGAAATAAAATCAAGAATGATTTGACTCAAGAAAAACAGAACACATAGCAAAAAAAACACAGATATGACTAAAAATAATAACTAGCTACAATAAAATATTAGGGAAATACTGTTTCAAATTAGCATGAAGTTCTAGGATTCAGTGTTGTATTTTTAATGAAAATATACTGTTTGGGATCTTCCAGGTTAATGTAATTTATTTTCATCAGAATGATCTTCTCTGCATTATTTCCTGTTAAAAAATAGATACCAATTTATAGAGCATTGAATCCCCATGATACTCTTTTCCACTACAGATTAGTTTTGTACCAGGGGCGCAACTAGAAACCACAAGGCCCTTGTGCCCCAAGGCCTCCTAACATTATCAAGCAACATGTCCCACCGTGCCACCTTTGCCCCCAAACAGCTTGTGAGTGCCAGCTTTGCTTTGCCTCTAGCAGCTCGTCAGTGCACCTAAACAGCCAACCTGTGTCATCTTTGCTCCAGCTTGTCAGTGCCCCCAAACAGCTTATCTGTGTCATCTTTGCTCCCAAACAGCTTGTCTGTGCCATCATTGTCCATTTTCCCTCCCCAACATACACTATGGCACATTATATATATATACCGTATTTATCGGCGTATAACACGCACTGGTGTATAACACGCACCCCCATTTTAACAAGGAAATTTGAGTAAGAAAAAATAATTTTATTTAAGCTATATTTGGAAGCTATGAACTTAATGTTGGAATAATATTTATTACATTATAACATTTATTATAACAGTTATACCACTTATAAGGCAAATATGAAAGAAAAAGCACCTCTTTGAACAAAAAAACTGAACAAAAAAAACTTCATCAGAATCACTGCTATCTGGGAAACCACACACACACACAGTAAGACACACACAGTAAGACACACACTCAGACACACACACAGTAAGACACACTCATACTCAGACACACACGCTAAGACACACACACTCAGACACACACAGTAAGACACACAGTAAGACACACACACACACACACACTAAGACACACACACACTCAGACACACACACACTAAGACACACACTTAGACATAGACTCAGAGATACACACAAACACACTCAGACACACACTCAGACACACACACTCAGACACACACTCCCTAACCCCCCTTCTCAGGATCTCCTCTCTCATTCCCTAACCCCTTCTCAGGATCTCCCCTCTCCCTCCCTAACCCCCCCTTCTCAGGATCTCCCCTCTCTCTCCCTAACCCCCCCCCGCCAGCAGAGGAGTCCTGGATTTCTGTCAGTCAGGGGGGCCCGAGAGTTGCCGAGCGGTCGTCTTCAGCAACCGCTCGGCACCCCTTGGGCCCCCCTGACTGGCAGAACTCCAGGGCCCGGTCGCAGTTGCGACCCCTGCGACCCCGGTAGTTCCGCCACTGGCTCAAGGATTTATCGGCGTATAACACGCAGGTAGGGTTTCAGCTTCATATTTTAGTTAAAAAAGTGCGTGTTATACGCCGATAAATACGGTATATATATATATATTTGTAAACAAATCCAAAAGGGAAGCACTCACCTGAACCACGTTTAATTATAAGGGGGTGCTGCTGAAGACCAAAGCCATACACAATCTCTAAATCAGCACACTCACATGAAATAGGTTATAAACTCTCATAACTGTTGTCCTTTTTAAAGCTACTTAAAACACCTTTCTAAGATAACAAAATTGGAGTTTTAGTCACATCATATGGCCATATTATGCTAAGCCCACCACTACTCCAAAGTACTCCAATGTAGGTGGGTCCTAACACTAAATACTGTTGCTATATATATATATATATATATATATCATACACTTATACATTGACATGCATGCTCACATACACTTATACGTAGACATTCATGCTCACATACGCTTATACATAGACATTCATGCTCACATACTGTCAGACCTCGGGGCAGTGACTCACCTGAGGACCCGCTACTCGCGGGTACCGGGTCCAGCGCTGTGTCTCTGGTCCTCTCCACCTCTTCCACATTCCTGCTTTGGTGCACGCCCCCTCATTCAACTTTATGCATTCCCGAAAAGAGAGGGCGGGGAACACGCTCGGGTGACGTCACCCCCAAGCTCAGTGATTGTGCCTACCTGTTGCTACTTACCTTGTGCTTACTTACCTACCTTGATTCCTGTGTACCAGACCTGGCTATTCCTTACTCCTGAATCCTTGCCCTTGGATTCTAAACAGCTCTCTGGATTTTGTGTGTACCAACCTTGGCTTTTCTCTGTACTCCGCTTTATCAGTGACCCAACCGCGTACTGACTTTTGGCTACTTACCTGACCTTGCTTTTGGGCCTTGTCTACTAAGTACTGCACTCTGGTTCCTGTGTCCTGCATACTGGACTCCGCTATATCAATCTACTCCTGTCGACTCCTGATATATACGCTTATACATAGACATGCATGCTCACATACACTTCATGTCCACATACATACTCCCTCCTTCCTGTATCTCCTTACCTCTCCTGCAGATTTCGGTCCAGTGTGCGAGCAGCCTCAGTTTTACCGCAGGGTCGCATGACATAGCGTGACCCCACTGCGTGCCCGTCTCTCTTCATGCCAGGCGTTTGTGGTGGGTGTAAGCAGGGCTGGTGCAAGGATTTTTGCCACTTTAGACAAAATCTAATTTTGCCAACCCCTTGGCTCTGCTTCTTGGATCCTTTTTACCTTTGTACCTTTGTACCTCACCTCTTTATACCTCACTTTTTATTAATGAGGTATATTCTATTCCCTAATTAACAGAATTTAACAAATTTAATGAACTTAAAGGACAGCTTGTCATTGTCACAGTAACTAGGATTGCAATAACTATCCTAGCTAATTTGGGGTATTTTACAGTGTTTCGCTCAATTAAGGTTTTGGATCAAATAATTTAAAAAGGTCAACTAGTAGATTTGAATTGCAAACATTTTATTTCATATGCAGAACATAAAATAGTGGCATTGCACATCTATCAACTGGCACCAAGATTCCTAAAATAAAATTAAAATATAAACAACGTGATATAATAAACCATTATATTAACTGGTAAAATAAATAAAACAATCCAGAAACATGACATATACTTTGAGATAGGACACACAGTAAAGAGTAACATTCCAATATTTCTAACATCTATCAATAAAGAAAAATAAAATAAACTAAATTGCAAAAGAGCAAATGATAATAAAATGATAGTGCAAGACAACAGCAAGCATCATTTTACAAAGATTATTGGATCCACAAAAAAATTGACTTTTCTTGCTTTAGCTTTAGCAAAGTCCTCTAGTAATATTTCAAAGTCAATCTCATTAGCAATGGCATTCTAAGTAGACAGCATAGCAAGACCCACCAGCCATTCTTTATTTTGCGGTTAGGGACAGAGCATAAGCTTTTTTTTTACTTTAGAGAGCAGCATCACCTTTAGTGGATAGCATCAACTTTATTTAGAGGTCAGGTGGCCAGCGTCACTTTGGTGGCAACATCAACTTTAATAAAACAACATACACTTGTAACAAATTTCCATCACCTGACCTGATAACCTCTGAAAAAGCAGGAAGGTGAGGGAGCCTATGCATAACAAATTAGGTACTGTTACTAGGTACAAATAGGTACAAATAAAAATATAACAGTAAATAAGATGAGTTATACATTTATAGTAATAGGTCCATACAACTCAAACGTCCCAAAATGGCTGTCAGATCACATCATCGAATGTAACAGTACTTCTAAAATACAGACAGATTTATTGCCAACTTAGTCATCAGATTTTGGGACAAAATGAACTTTGGCACATGGAAACAGTCCTTTACTGCTTATGTCTAAATACAACAAACCAAACCCCTTTTACCCATCTACCTTAAATAAAGACAAGAGCAGTTGTTGTAGGTAAGGGCAAAGGCCACAGCTTTATTAACCCCTCGTTCCAGATTAACCATATAGTATTAATCTATTAACAGCCTACTAGCTGCCAGACATTAAGTCCTTCAAGAACATGTTAAACCAAGAGTTCTGTGTCCTGTGGGTGCCATCAGCCAGCCACTGGACACACTTCCCCAAGCCCATTCAGGTGCAGCCTCCAACATACCAACCAACAGGGAAAAGCTGTCCAAGATGGGAAATCTTCCGCTGCTGTGACTATAAAAGAGAAAAAAACATAACAGCAACAGCAAACAAATACAACTCACGCATCATAAATAGGAAGAGTGGGGTGTACTTGTCCTTCTGACCCAGGCAGGAAAGATATAGTAGTGACATTTCCTACACTTTGCCTGCAACATTGTTGTGCCCACCCATCCATTCGAGGAACTGCTGGTGTCCCTACACTGCGGCCTAGGCCAGCAATAATATTCCTACTTCCCTAACGGTCCAGGGGGCCTTTAGATCCACAATGTATCAAAGATTTATTTTTCTCGTCAATCTAAATAGCATCTGTGATAAGTAAGCTGCTGACATATTTTCTACAAATGTGTGATTCTTTTCAGCATCTCGTGGAAAGTTAAAGCAATAGTTCTTTGTGACCCAGAAGTGCTTGAAGCATTGCTAGAGGCAATAAGGCAGTCAGACATATTTATTTACAAAGCTAACATTGGATACATTGAATTCCACCATATTACAAATGCTTTAACAGCATACAACTGTTTACAACTTAAAAAAGCAATACTTTTATGTTCATGAACGATATACAGAAGCTGTACATAAACACCTAAATGTTAAACAATGCTGGGCTAATAAAATGTGTGGACAGAAGTTACATAACATATTAAATTAGTAGCAGCGTATTCTGTCCTTGTCTACAGGGGCAGATTAACAATGGGGCAAGAAGGCTGTGTGTCCCATGGGCCCTGGTGGCAAGGGTTCCCAATTCACAGTTTTGTTACTTATGTATCTCCTTGCACCACACAGCAGGAACAGGAATTGCATAGTGTGCATGGGGTACCTCCCAATAAGGTGCAACATTTCTGGAATTCTGATCAGCCAGTAAAAAGCTTCACTTGTAGTCATATGTCCTATGACTATGGAAGCTGCTAGCTATGGAAGCTGCCTTTTCTTTACATACAGAGAGTAATGTAATGTCATACCTCTCAAATGTCTAGGTTTTTGCTGGAGAGCCACTTTTTGACCACTGTCATTTGTGTGATGTAGCTGCTCCTGCTTTTGTGGTCAGTGGGCCAGGTGAGTGGCAGATAAGGTAAGGGTGGTCAACCAGTGTGCCAGAAATATATATATATATATATATATATATATATACACACTCACTGGCCACTTTATTAGGTACACTTGTTTAATTGCTTTGGGCCCCTTAGTACCAATTGAGCATCATTTAAATGTGACAGCCTACCCATGTATTGTTGCTGACCATGTCCATCCCTTTATGACCATAGTGTACCCATCTTCTGATGGCTACTTCTAGCAGGATAATGCACCACATCACAAAGCTCAAATCTCAAACTGGTTTCTTGAACATGACAATGAGTTCACTGTACTGCAATGGCCTCCACAGTCACCAGCTCTCAAGAGGAAGAGGAGTGGGAAGAGATAATTACAGTAGAAGATAGCGGCAAGTCGTGAGAGGAGCAGATGCGGTAAGGGGTGTATTTGGATAGGAGGATAGAGATATAAGGGGGTGCAGAGTTTTAAGGGATATGTAGGTCAGGGTCAGAAGTTTAAATTTGATTCTCAAGGGTATGGGGAGCCAATGAAGTGATTGGCATAATGGAGCAGCGGATGAGGAACGGCGGCAGAGAAATATTAATCTAGCTGCAGTGTTGAGGATGGAATGAAGCTGTAAAAGGCGGGAGAGGGGGGGACCGGTTAGTATCCAGGTGGGATATAACAAGGCAGCGGATTAGTAATTTGGTTGTTTCTTGTGTGAGAAATGGGCAGATTCTGGAGATGTTTTTCAGGTGAAGGCGGCTGGATTTGGTTAGGGACTGGATGTGAGGGATGAAGGAGAGAGCAGAGTCAAGGGAGACATCAAGGCAGCAAACCTGGTCTGCGTGTGTATGATATGATGATTCGTGTGTGTGGGTGTTAGAATGAGATAGCATGTTTTAGTTTGAGAGTGCATGCTACCTGATGGGGGAAGGGGACGCTAAAGAAATGCTGCACCCAGGTGCTAGTGAACCTAGGCTCACCTCTGAATGCCCTTTCCCCCATTGTTAATCTGCCCCTGGTTGGCATCAGGAACCAAGGAGGAACTCTACATATACAATAGGGATATTTTTTAATGCACAGCAAGCTCTGTGATAAAGACAATTATGATGTTAGTGTTGTAGGTGACTTTATTGCAATGATGTCACTGTATATTCTTAGTAAGAAACAAAGACTTTGGTGTGGCAGAAATGATCGTTGCCGTATGCTGCTAAATTGCCCATTTAAAATGGGATCATATTTAACCTTGGTAAGCTAGTGTAGATGGTATCACACTGAATGGGCCCACAAAAATGTGATTAAATAATTTACCAAACATTTGTTCGATCACACTGTAGATATATAAAAATATTTATCTATACCCCTGACACAAATAAAGCTACCATGCACGAAAAAGGATTAACTGGAAAAACATACTAATTCACTTTAAAACAATGAGCAATATTGTGGAAACTGCATTCTTTTGTGGTTATATTTCAAAGGATATTGGCACATTCATAGAACTCTTTCATCAATAAAGGGCATCTCCTGAAAGTCAAGGATTTAAGGAAATGCGTTCAAACAATGTAGTCTGATTAAATAAATTAACTGAGTCAAGAATTCTCTGTCCAATAACAGGTTATCTTTTTTTTTTTTAACACTTAAAGTTTATTGGGTTTACAATAGACCACGCCAAAACAAAATCAGCAAAGGTACAGAAAACTGAAATATCACAACGGTAATGAGAACCGAAATACCCGGAACCGAGGTTCCCAAACACTCTCAATACATAGTTGTAAAATAACACTTGACACGTGAGAAGAAAGAAATAAACATCATAGAATGGCAGGCGCAGAGACATGAAAGACACCACAGAAAACAGAGAAAACACAAGGATGCACAAAGGGGAAAACACACCAAGGGAGAGACGAGGAGGGGGGGACGAGGATAGGAGATCATGAACTAGGCCGGAACCAACCGTTGATACGTCGGAACTATGAAGCTGCAGTAGCCTTGAGAAACCAAGGCGTACGGAGTGACCCCAATATGAAGCCCGAAGGGGTATGACCAAATTGATTGTGATAGAATGTAAGCCAGCCTTCCCAAGTCTCTTCAAAAATATGCGGGGTGTTATCAGCAAAATGAGCCGCCCTCTCATATTGACAAGTCGTAGTAAGAGAATAAAGGACATCATGTATAGAGGGGGGAGACACAGACTTCCATTTCCTGGCGATACTAATTTTCGCAGCAATAAGAACATGCGCCAGCAGTTTCCGACGAGGGCCAGAGAGGTCATCCGGAAACATGTCCAGGAGCGCCAGTTCAATCGACCTAGGGACCTGGCAGGAGAGAAGGTGAGCACCCAGATCGAAGACATCAGCCCAATAGCTACGCAGAACGGGACAGTCCCACCAGATATGTGTCATCGAGCCTCGGGCACCGCACTGACGCCAGCACAGTGGAGAAACCGCTGGGAATATGGACGCCAGCGTAGTAGGTACATAATACCAGCGAAACAGGATCTTCCTATTAGTCTCAAAGTGCGTGACATTTTTGGAAACACCACGGATTGTAGATAGCGCCTGAAACCAGTCAGAGACAGCGAACGTGCGACCCAATTCTCGTTCCCACGCGACCATATAAGAGAGCTTGTCATCCGTACTGGGGTTCAGCAGAGCTAGGTAGCATAGCGAGATGGCCTTGGAGACCAGCGGAGCCCGAAGGCACAACTTGACGACAGGAGTAGCCGGAGCATGTGACACAGATTTCTGCAAAACAGAGCGGAGCTGAAGGTATTTGAAGAAATCCTGTCGCGGGAGACCGAACTCAGCACACAGGTCTTGGAATGAGCGGACGAGTGACGAAGTAAAAAGCTGGGAAATCGACCGGATACCACACCGGATCCAGGCATCCAGGGACGTGTGCGGCAGGATGGCCTTTACGGCAGAGAGCGGAGCAAATCGGGAAAGCAGTGGCGGAAAACGTAGAGAAAGTCTATGTTTATCCCAAAGAGCAATGGAACGTTTCGTAGTAGGCAAGGCGTCCGTCAACGGTGGCCGGAGCGACTTAGGGAGCCACAGAAGATCCCCAACGCCGTACGGTCGAGTATAAAGGGTCTCCAGATCAACCCAGGCCACCCGGGAAGTATCTGAGAAAAGCAGCATAGCCTGAGCTAGATGGGCAGCCAAATAATAGAGCTGAACATTCGGAACCCCTAAACCTCCAGAGAACTTGGGCCGCTGCAGGAGCTTCGTAGATATCCTCGGGCGTTTGTGAGACCAAATAAAGGCAATAAGGCGGGACCGAATGGAACGCAGGAAGGCAGCCGGGAGGACGACAGGGAGCGTCCGGAAAAAATACAGGAGCTTAGGCAACGCATTCATTTTAAACGCAGTGATACGTCCCAACCAGGAAACCTCCAGCTTCGACCATCGATTGAGGTCCTCTTGAATCCGATTCCAGAGGGGGAGAAAATTATGTTTAAACAAAGTAGAAGTGCACTTAGTGATACGGATCCCCAGGTAAGGCAGAAAATCCGAACGCCAATCGTATGGAAAAGAGGACGAAAGCACAGACACCAACGAGGAGGGATAACCAATATTAAGGGCCTGGGATTTGCTCCAATTAATTTTATAATAAGAAACTGCACTGAAAGAGTCCAGCAAAGCATGCAACCGTGGCAGTGAAGTCAAAGGTTCCGTGACTGTCAGGAGCACGTCATCCGCGTACAAACTGATTTTAAACTCCGTAGCACGGACAGAGAAACCCTTGATCTCAGGATCTTCGCGTATTGCAATCGCCAAAGGTTCCATGGCCAACGCAAAGAGAAGCGGAGAGAGAGGGCACCCCTGCCGGGTACCATTACGTATGTGAAAGGATTTAGAAAGGAATCCAGCAGAACACACCTTGGCCGAAGGGCTGCAGTAGAGAAGGAGGACCGCGTTGATAAACGCCACCGGAAAATTAAAGGCCTCCAGGGTAGCTCTCATATATCCCCAGTGGAGGCGGTCAAACGCCTTCTCCGCATCTAGGGAGAGGAGAAGGCACGGCGATTTAGTAGCATTAGCCAGATGAACAATATTGACAATCTTGCGTGTATTATCCGATGGCTGGCGGCCCAGAACGAATCCCACCTGGTCATTCGAGATCAGCGATGGAAGAAGGCCATTCAAACGCAGGGCTAAGAACCGGGAAAAGAGCTTAGTATCCGTGTTCAACAGCGATATCGGCCTGTAGTTAGCACAGCTGGTGGGAGATTTACCAGGCTTGGGAATGGTAACAATCTGCGCCTCCGTCATTTCACGGGGTACGGACGATGCAGACATAAGGTGACCAAACAAGGAGCAGAGACGCGGAGCCAGTACGTCACGAAATTTCTGATAATACGAATTTGGAAGGCCGTCAGGCCCAGGTGCCTTGTGAGGCTTAAGCCCCTGAAGAACCGCCTCTATTTCCTCAATCGACGGAGGAGCAACCAGAGAGTCCCAATGCGTAGTTGACAAAGCAGGGATAGGGAGCGACCGTAGAAAGGCGGCAATGGAGGCCTGCGACGGCTGGGCAGTGTTCGGCTGGGAGTGCAGATTATATAAAGAGTCATAATAGTCCGCAAAACTGTCTCCAATATCTTTAGGATTATAAAGCCGTCGACCATCAGGAGCCTGAATGAACTGCGCCGAGACTCGGGTCGAGCGCTGGGTAAGCTTCTTAGCAAGCAAAGAGTCCGCCTTGTTGCCCTTAGCGTAATATGTTTGTTGGAGCCTACGGAGCATATATTCAGTGCGTTGTAGTTGAAGACGGAGGATATCCGACTTAACCGCCATAAGCTGTCGATAGGTATCCTCAGACCACGACACCTTATTAGACAGCTCCAGCGCTGTAAGACGTTGTGTCAGATCGGAAATGGACTGTGCATAGTCCCGTTTACGTCGAGACGCCAATTTAATGAAACAGCCACGAACAACAGCCTTATGGGCCAGCCACAAAGTAGTAGGAGCAACGTCGGGAGTATCGTTGAGCTGAAAATAATCCACAAGGGAATCAGAAACTGCAGTAGAAACATCGGTGTGCTGTAGCAAACTTTCATTCAGCCTCCACCTAGAGGAAGCCGCACTCCGGGGAAACAGGTCAAAGGAAGTCCATATAGGAGCGTGGTCGGACCACGTTATAGAGCCTATGTCCGCTTGTGTGATTGTTTGCAAGGTAAGTTTATCCACAAGGATCAGGTCAATTCTGGAGTAACTGGCGTGTGCCGCCGAATAGAACGAATAATCTCTGTCGAGGGGATGAGTGACCCTCCAGGAGTCAAACAACAAATGCTGGTGCAATAAGTCCTGGAAACGAGAGCCTTTAATGGTCAGAGACTTCAAATACTTGGACGACATCGTAGCAGAGGAGTCAAGAGACGGGATCGGTAGTAAATTAAAATCACCTCCAACAAAAATCCGGCCAGCAGCAACTCTACGTAACTTGGTGAAGACACGATCTAGGAAGGAGAGCTGGTGAGTATTAGGAGCGTATACATTGAGGAACGTGCACACCGAACCATTGAGGGTGCCATGGAGGATGAGAAAACGACCTTGAGGGTCACAGATTTTCGAAAGGAGTTGGAACTGGACATCTCTGCGAAATAAAATGGCCACTCCGAGTTTCTTGGAAGTAGAAGAAGCGTGGAAGTCCACAGGGTAGTATTTAGAGGTCAAACGAGGAGTCTTCGATTTGAGGAGATGAGTTTCTTGAACCATAACTACAGAGGCGTTGCGTGATCTCGCTTCCTGAAGAAGCATATGACGTTTATGGATAGTATTAAGGCCCTTAGCGTTGATCGAGAGCAGCGTAATAGAAGACATATTCAACAGAAGGCAGGAGGACAGGGAAAACAAATGAAGACAAACACAACAACACACACAAGGGGGAGAACACACAGGACGAAGGACAAAAAGAGACAAAGAGAGAAAAAAAAACTATACAATCGAGTTTTAGGCCAGAATCGTGACAACCGAGACTAAGCCACAATTTATTCCTACCGAGAACCAGAGGGGTTCGGAGGAAAAAAGTAAACACAGAGGGCGAGGAAACATCAGCCCATGGGAACCATATGAGAGAGAAAACAATAAAAAAAAAAAAAAAAAAAAAAAAAAAAAAAAGTGATCATATATGAACCAAGGCCACAGGGAGCCAAGCAACGTGTATGCGGAGATGTATTGAGGGGGCCAGAAATGGGCGACTACACGATAAAACAGAAAGCGTGGATATATGGTGGTGTAACTAACCCTTATAGTGCCGGCAGTGAAAATCAATAATGTGGTAGCCCCTGCACTAACAGAGTGCCAATTCAGCATGGGGGCACTAACCATGGACCAGCCGAGTGATACATGTGCACAGCTATGTGTGCGTGTGTGAGTGTATGCGAGGGAAAGGAACCCCATCCATGTCGGGGCGGAAAGCCACAAAACACGTAGCTAACCCCTACATTGCTGGCAGTAAAAATCAACTATGTGGTAACCTCTGCACAAACAGAATGCTAAGTCAGCGTGGGGGACACTAACCACGGACAAGCCGAGCGGTATATGCGTACATATGTGGGTGTGCGTGTATACGTGGTAAAAAAAAAAAAAACCACGATGGGGAGCAGAGCTGTCAGACAGGTAAGTAACCCCTGCAATGCAGGAATGCCACCCAAGAATGCGCAGGATTAACTCCCGCAACGCCGGAGCGCAAACCCATAAGCAGGCAGCCTCCCCAATGCCAGAATGCTACAGCCATGTGAGTAATCAACCCTGCAACGTTGAAATGTAGCAGTCAAGTGTGCGTGGGCTGCCGGAGTGCTGCCACTGTGCCCGCATGCGTGTGGATAGTGTGGTCTGCAGTGGAATACTATCTGTGTGTGTGCGTGTATCTAGGTAACCTCCCCCTGTGGGCACTCAAAACTGGCCTGTATGAAAGAAACATGTACAGCACAGAAGAGTCACCTCAGCGTACGTGGAATCAAATAAATGAGTACGCAGAGACCTGGAACCAAAGAATCCTGTAAACAACCGTGTGTGCGTGTGTGTGTAGAGCGAAAAGAGGAGGACCTACAAGGACAGGCCATAGCCCCCAACATGTGTAACAAACGCAATAAAATCAAACATGAAAACAGTGAGATACATTAGACCCCCACAAAGAGGTAGACCGGTCCAAAAGCCCCGTAAAAAAAAAAAAAAAAAAAAAAAAAAAAAAAAAAAACAACGGAGCCCAGACAGAACATACACTCCAGAACAGAGGAGCCCTGCATGTCCCAGAACACACAGTCAATATCCTTCAGGCGATGGAAAATCAGGTGGCCTGAGAGGGCACGGTAGGCTGAGAGCTAGAAGGGCCACGGGTAAAGCGACGTCGATCCTTGCGTGACCCCGGCGAAATCAATTCCCATTCGGTCGAGAGACCGCGAGCCGGAGCAGGTTCCCGGGACACAGCAGCAACAGACGAGCCATCAACCACAATGCCCCAACGTTGCAGAAGCTGGAGACCATCAGCGGGAGACTGGACGGTAGAATGGATCCCGTTCCTGGACACAAGGAGCTTGACCGGGAACCCCCATCTGTAAGGTATGTTGTTGGTGCGTAGTGCAGAGGTGATCGGTGCGAAGGAGCGTCTCTTAGAGAGGGTAGCAGCAGAGAGATCAGCGTAGAGATGAAGAGCAGCATAAGGCTCAGGTAAAGTAGGGAATGCACGGGCACATCTCAGGAGAGCCTCCTTAGCATGGAAGTAGTGGAGACGAACAATAACATCCCGAGGGATATGCGATGGTAGGGACTTCGGTTTGGGGATGCGATGTATGCGATCGAGGAGAAAGTCCGAGGGGGGAACATCAGGTAGCAAAGAGCAGAAAAAAGTAGAAACATACTCTGGTAAGGCCGCCATAGACACCTCTTCCGAGATCCCCCGCAGGCGAAGATTGTTCCGACGCGAACGGTCCTCCAGGTCAGCAATCTTGCCGTGCATCGCCTGAACTTGGTCTTCCACAATGTTGTGTCGGTCCACCAGATCATTAAAGGCGGAGGCGAAGTCCTCAAACTTGCCCTCCAAGTGATCCGTTCTGGAACCCAATTGCTGCAGGTCTGATTTAATGTCGGACAACATGTCCTTAATCTCTGAAGTCATCGCCACCCTCATGCTATCGAGCATATTTTGCAGAAGGTGAGTGGTAACTGGAGCATCCACCGCTTCATCCTCGTCCTCCAACTCCGGCTGGGAAGCTGGAAGTGGCAGGCCATCGCCATCTTGTTCAGAGAAGGGCGGCCTAGCCCGTTTGGAGAAGTATTGCGGGAGCTTCTGCGTGGACCTCTTCGGGTGTTTAGAGGCCATGAAAGCGAACCCCCGAAATGTCAGGAACAAAATAAACAAAACCAAACAAAAAAAAGAAAGAAAAAAATCGCAAATAGGCTATGTACGGCTGATATTTCGTCGGAGCTCTAGTGAAAGACGGCCATGCGGTTAGGCTGCCAGACCACGCCCCCAACAGGTTATCTTTTGATGAAAATATTATCTTGTGACACCATGATCAGATTGATGTAGAATGCTATTTAATTATCTGAAGGTTTGTTCTACCAACTACAGCATGACACATTGTTGTCTAGGACACATGCACTTTAGTTTCTTTTCATCTAAAATAAAATATCTGCAAGTAAAATGTAAATGAATGTTCTGCTAGAGACCATAAATACTGTACATGAATGTGACCATTTATGATGAAGTCCCATGGAAAAATAAATATTTTTCTTTGAGTAATAAATAGAGTGTGGTACACTGCAAAAAAGAAATGCAGGACATTGTCGACACTCAAGCCCATTTTTGCTGATGACTTATTACATAAGTTATTGGCACTTGTAGGGTAAATATAGCACTTGGCATCCCAGTTGTTCCAGCTTTGTTTTGGTAAATGTGACCATATATACGTAAAATTAACAATGTTCATTGTAGGCATGTTCCTAAGACGCCATAATTATTTAGATGAGCCCATTTAAGATGAAATATGACCTGTTCATTGCATTCCTAGGTTCTGCTGAATGTATGATCAAAGACAGTTTAATACTATATATTTTACTTGTATGGCCATAAGAGGTCTGTGTACCTTGGTAAGCTTGGAGTTCATATCTGACTCTAGGTGCCGAAAGAAATGATGTGGTAAATACCAGAGATAAAAGATGAAAAGAGCAAAATGGCAACCTGTGAGTATGTAATATGTAAATCATAGGCTTATGAATTAGATCTTATAAATAGCTGGTGGAACAGCTGATGGCCTTAGGTAATAGTCTTCAGGCAATAGCACTTAAAAAAAGACAATTAAATGAATTATGTAATAAGAAACTTGATGATACATTTATTATTCACAAATGAAAATGTAATTCTGGATCTCAGGGGCTTAGTTTTACCACACTAAAAAGAAGGGTTTACATTTTAGAAAGGGTGATTTTTCTAAAATGGAAACACATTTAGGCATCTTTCACAGTATGGAAATCTGTACATGTAATCCAGGTGAAACTAAATTATAGAAAGGATGTTTTATTGAATGCAGAATAGCACTGCAAAAAACAACTTGTCAGTATTAAGGAAGAAAAAGATGAAGGCAGCATTTAGAATTCTAAATACAAAAGCTAGGTTTAAGGAGCATTAAAGCATTATTAGAAGTGCCAAAGCACACACAGGGGAGAACACTGCCCAGTTAATAAAAAGGTTGCTAAAACATGTTTAGATATTTACGTGATTGGAGACAAAATAAGCAATGAATAGTTAGTGTTAGGACCTAGACGCCCGTGGTTTAGTTTTTGACCGGCATATCTAGCTACCCTGCTCCTGCCTTCTTGCTTGTGCTTCTAACGTTCCTGGTTCCAGTCTTGCCCGGCATCATTGGTTTGTCTGTTTAGCACAAACAAAACAATTTGAACTTTAACAACAATGAATGGCCTAATCCATAGGTAAAGAGGGTACTGCTTACAAGCATTCTAGGTTAAATGTTTTAGTTTTCTTAGAACAAAAAAAACATTAATCCTTAAATATTTTCATTACATTTCAAAAAAACTAATCTAAAGTAACCATTAAAGTTAGAGATTTTATTCTTCTAGTTAGTGCCGAGAGTATAATCTGAATTTAAAAGAAATCATATGTGAGAAGGTGAAAAGAGGTGAAAACAAAGTATAAGACCTCAAGCCTTTTTATCCTTTGCCATGAAAATGTACTTCTAGCCACACAGTTTCACATCTTCAATTATATTTAGTTTTAGTCAAGTGGACAATTTTATGCTGAAGTTTAAAAACAGTGACAAGAAAATGTTTTCTTTTAAAAAATACACTGTATGACCAAAAATGCGAACACCTAACAATCACACCTTTATGAGCTTGTTGGATTTCTCATTCTAAAACCAGGAACATTAATATAGCGTTGCCGATCTTAGAATGTATCTGTACACAATTGTCTAAAATGGCTGGAACTATGAACTAAGGGGTCTAGCCCAAGCCCTGAAAAACAGCCACAGACTATTATCCCTCCTCCACAAAACTTTACATTAGGCATTACACAATTCAATAGGGAGCATTCACCTGGCTTCCACCAAACCCAAATTTATACATCAGACTTCCAGATAGTGAGGCATGATTTATCACTCAAGAAAACATGTTTCCAGTGCTCCACTCCAGACAACATTTGAAATTGTGCATAGTGACTTGGCTTGTGCACAGCTCCTCGGTCATGAAAACCCATTTCATGAAACTCCTGAGTAGGATTACCATCTTTAAATATGCCATTTCCTTTGAATGGTTGCTCTCAAGGACATGGTCAGGGGTGTGTGTGGCAAGGATTTTTGTCAAACTTTGTTCCCTGCATAGAAGGGAGACTAAAAAAAAGAAAGAAAAGACGTGTGAGAAGAAAGAGAGAGACAATAGAAAACAAGAGACAAAAAGAGAAAGATGAGAAGAGGGAAAGAAAATCAATGAAGAATAATAGATAATATGATAAAAGATTACAGGCTTGTCTGGTAGAATAAATGGGCAACTTTCTCAGGAACAGGGGGAAAACTGTCTGCTGCAGTCCCTGTAAGTAGTATATAAATTAAATACATACACTACAGTAGTCAGTACAGCTTCTCCAATCCACCCTACAACAGTAAATGTTCTGCACCAAAACAAATGTAGGTCTGCCGACCTAACTGTCATTGTCTCTGTCACACACAACAACACTCATCAGTCTGTAGCTGCTACTACTGACAAATTAAAATGACATCCGACACCTTTATATCTAATGCTTGTGCCTTCCTCTTGTAAACACTGCTTGGCCAGCGTGAAAAAAGTAAGAAAAAACCCCCTCAAGTTGTTGGACCTATCAATCACAGCCACTACCATCAATGAGACCACTGCTCATTTTTTGGCTACTTCTACCTATCAGTCATTGATGTACCTTCCTATTCACAGTCCCTCCCACTTTACCTCATCAGTGAGTGCCAGAAGGCCTTGTAATGGCACCAAAACAGCTTCTAATGGTGGCTACATGTGGTGACGAATGACTAATCGTGACACATTTTCAGAACTTTTGCAGTTCAGTTTTGTTAGTTGATTTATATGAATGTACGAAACAGGCAATTTCCATTAAAACTAAAGTTTGTACGAAAACGAATGCAGTCTACCAGACACACACTAACATACCCAGACACTCACCAACACACCCAGGGCACACACTAACATACCCAGACACATACACTAACACACAGATACTCATACCCTCATGGAACTTGAGCTGCCGCTACTACCGCAGGGTCACATGGCGCAACACATCAAATATATTAATAAAATTATACTTATTTCATATATGTCATAAGTGAATATCAAACAAAAATATGATACAAAGGTATGGTGGAATAATGGTGGAATTCTTGCATATACTATCTTTATGATGTTGATATATTTGGCCTTTTTTAATCCAACATATTCAATTAAATCTGTTCATTAAGTGTCAGGTTGTATCATATAACATATGTGTGGAACACTTAATGTGAAAGGCTGTTTGCTGTTTATCATAAAATTGGTCTGGGGTATTGTTGAACTATCTTATATGGATGTCATGATAAATGTCTAAAACCCAAGTCATAGGATCAATCTCTATGTCTTTTTCTGATTCTGTTTGAAATTGTCTTTTGATTGTTATGTATGTACTGACATAGTTGTTTTGCATGACGGCAACAAAAATAAAAAAAGAAATGCACTTATCCCTTATAAACATGATATAACACCTGAAACGGTTCACTAAATAAATTGTAATTTGAAAATGTTCAGATGAAATCAATTAAAATTTTTGTATTTTAAAGTGATTTAAAATTGTGTCATAATTTTACAAAAAAAACTATGCCACTATCCACAAATAACCTTAACTGTATACTTCCATGTACAGGACACATTGCATTTTTCACTTCATCTATCATGAACTTCAGGTTATAGCAGTCACTAAGTAAAAGAAAAGAGCTTCAAAGCAAGGCCCAACGGCAGTTTTCAGCATCGTTTGTCTTCACACATGGTGCCTGCACATTAAACATGACTGCTGAAGTCACTGTTACTAAAATGATCATGAATGACACAATCAAAAAGATTAATACCTTGACTTACATATTCAAGACCCAAATATTCTGAAATTAATTTTACCATTCCTTCCCCTTTTACTTTATTACCATGAAGATACCAAAAGCAAATTCTAAAAACCTATAGAATCTAGACACTGCATCCTTCATGTCTACACATTTTAATGTAGCAATTACAATAAATATGTGCATCCCTGTAGCATATTACAAAAATGAATCATCATACAATAATACTTAAAAATGATCAGTTTTGACCCAGAGATGATTTAGATTAATTCCATGATGAAATGAAAGCCCAATAACTGATGTATCATGCAAAGCTTCCTAGCAAAATCAAAACAAGGCACCTATGATTAAAACTAATTGTTTATTAACATTTCTTTATAATTCTGGTAATTCAGATCAATGTGTATATCAAAATCTATTCTAGTGTACTTTTTTTGTATTTTGGCATATTCCATATTTGACACAGATAAATACACTGATTTATTGTCTGCACAATAACTAATCCCCACTAATGATTGAGGTAGCACATGCATATAATAAAGTGCCACAATATCTATCTTGTTTATAAGTACTCAAAGCTCAAAATATAAACCGACATTTTAGATTTCCTCTCCAGAAAATGTTAGATTTTAAATGCAAACATTGTACAACTGATCATTAAATAGACAAGATGGGCAAAAAGTTGAGTTACCACAATAATAGCAAGATTTCCCACTATTCCTATTCCTTCTAGGCATGTACAGACAATTCGCTAATGAAAATGTTGTTAACTTCACTCATAAAGTACATTTATTAGGAAAATTTAAAAATAAAATATTCAAAATTTATGCTGGTGCCAACACTTTGTCAACCAACACCACTTGCTTAGCTTACCTCTAGTGTCTGGGATATAACTAGTTTATGTCAATGTCCCCTTTTGGCTGCTGCTCTTCTATCCCTTCCCCTGCCAGCTTTCTTTAAAAATAGAAGTGCCATGGGCTACCAGCCAAGCAGCACAGACTTGTTACCTACTAGGTCACTATTATGAAAATACTAAAAAAACCTTACAAGAGCACACTTGAGAAACTCTCATAGCAAAGTACAAATGCTCTTAAAGAGACACCAGAAACACAATTACACACGCAAGCATGTACTAGTTTTGTCATACTTATTGAAGGTATGTTCTACTTTACAACACATGCAAGCATGTTCTAGTTTTGTCATACTACTTTACCATGCCCCCCAACTGTCCCGATTTAGGCGTGACAGTCCCGATCTTGGGTCTCTGTCCCACTGTCCCGCCTATCCCTACCTTTGTCCCACTTTGTAGGGGCAGAGGTAGGGTGAGGCAAGAGCCGTTCTCACCTCAGGTGCAGCTGCGGGGGGTGCTCCATGACCACGCCGGCTGAACACTGTTCTCCTCGAAGTCGTAGAAACTGGGGTTCCATAGGAGGCTACCTCTCCAGACCACCCCTTGCCTGTACCCCACCACCTGTGGGTTAACTGCTACAAAAGAGCACCCTGATGGAGTCAATGGTATCCGGGTTATTAGGGGTTAAAGTCAGCGGACAAGTGCTCGGGTCCTAGCCGAGAAACAGTTCCAGAGGATTATGGCCAGGACCCAGTGAGCCAAAAGGGTATGTGTAAACCAGGCTCCAGTGTTACAGAGATGTGATTATGCTGGTGGTATAAGAGGAAAATGGAACCACATAACAATAACCAAAACAAACGGATCTTTGCAACCCAGGGTTGTGACATCCACCTACATAACACTTATAAGAGTTTGCAGATATACATTACATGAATACAATGTCCTATCCTGTAAGTGAGAAAGGTGAGTTCCACTAATATCATGCACATATATAATGTCTTATGAGTGAGCACAGATGACTTCTACAGAAAACATTATTCTTGGTCAGCATGATGTTGAGTGGCTTTTAATATGAGATGCCCATAACCATAAGTAAAATAAATGTGGAAAAAATAATATAGAACACTAGGTTCCCCTACAGAGAGTTTCACGCCCTAATCATAGCATGTCAGTTCTTACTGGACCTAGTTATGTGTCGTTATATACATAAGGCTAACTTTCACCATAGCGGGATCTAATTACCCAATGTCCAAATATGAAATGCCTACACAGATTAGCGCAATGTTCTACATGTGCACTGAATAGAAAATTCTTATCCATCATACCTAATGATTTAGTATAGTCTAACATTTATAAATGCATCATTGATCTCCAGCACCATATAATGGCCTACATTAAGGGTTTTGGGACAGCAGACTCCCATGTGTGCTAATGGAGAGCCCGTACCTCTTTTGTGAATTAACAATTAACTGTATAATCTGTTCCATGAAATAATCATCTTAAATTCTTTAAACCTAAAAGTCTGTAGAGATCAGACAAATTGAAATATATTGTACGGACATGAATATTACTTAAATAAATAAATTCCACTGACACAGGAAAGTTATTAGATGCAACAGAAATACAAATAGGTTAAATGCGAGCTATTGCAAAAACTATGTATCAGCTGTCGCCACTTGGTCTAGAGAGAGATAGTTTAGAAAAAAACAATGATGTTGGAAATTAATGTGAGAATAATTGTGGTAATGAGATAAAGAATATTAATTATGTCCTCGATAACAAGTCAAAAATAAATTTACATTTTGAATGTTCCAATGTAAAATTCAATAGCTTATTATCACAAAGCTTGCAGTAGTCCTGCTGGGTAGGCACTATCTCTGCTGTGACCAGTACCAGTAAAAATCAGGCGATCTGATTTTGTCATGCCCATAATTTTTGAGTAGGCTTAATCAGTGATGTCCCATGGGCAGTGCACTGATGCCTTATGACAATATAGTACTTTCAACAGAAGATGTAATAAGATGTTGATATACCAATGACCCAGTAAAATTTGTTGCCCATCAATAAATTGTCTAAAAAAAGCATTTTCACCTGCAGTCGATTTCAGGAGAAACGTTTGTGCTTGCTTTTGTATTTAGTACTTTTAAACATATGCATGTTAAGAATAACATATTTTTTGAATGCAGACTATGTAAATCAGAATCATTAATTCTTTCAAACACTTTATTTATCGGACCATTTGTATCTATAGAGCAATGTTATGCCTAAAATGGCCCTGTCAATACAGCTAGACTGAAACATTCATGAAAGGACAGTGATGAATAGTGATAAATGTTTATATGCGTTAATAGAACAGTGTTAAAATAATATCTGTAATGAAATAAAGGTAAATACATAACACACTATTATTATTATTATTATTATTATATTCCCAGCAGCTGTGTTATAGTTTTATTATCTATACACACCCCACCAACCCCAGAGTGTTTCAAGATAAACTTTTATAATACCTACTCAGGTTATTTTTTTGCTCTGCTTCCTATATTCTTCCTATTCTTGGTATTCCAGTTGCCATACAATGAAATAGGTAATATGTGATTAGGAAAAATACACTTTTACATTACTTTAGATTTGTCATTGATCAATGTATAAGAATATGGTAATCACACAAAACTGTCATAGCTTGGCTAAATTCAGCATTTTTTTAAACGCTGAAATGTAGAAAATACCAAAATAACCTGGCTTTATGGCAAAATGATTAAAGAGTGATAGATGTTTAGCTCATATGGAGGCCCAGACTGGCTGCTGGCCAATAGCGCCCCATATTTACCGGATTGGGTCCTGCAGTATGCGGCTCTCAGCTTCATACATGTAGCCACATGTTGCGTGAGTATAAAAACATGGCCATGCATATCCAGCCAATGGCTGTGCTTATGACATTTTGCAACAACTTATCTTAAAGTACCATGGCTGCCTAGTCTTCCCAGTCTGGCCCTGTTTATGTGTAAATTAAACTGAATGTAAATTAAGTTTACATTTAAATAATTGGATTTTATAAATTTAAAATAGAGATTACTATAAACTATGACAGACAAAATAGACACAATACATATTTTGCCTAATGAAGCTGTTCATTCCAAAATATGTTTTACTCAGAACCTAATATTAAAACTAATGCTTCAGTGGATATGTACTAGCAATATTTTCAATTATGGCAATGTTCTTTTCTGCTGTTCAAGGTTATTTTTAGATGTGCTATCAGTTTGCTCGTTATTTTGAAATGACGCACAAGATCAAAATAAATTTTATTTTACTGCGCTTATTTAACAAAAATTTTGTTCTGACCAGATCCCAATATTTTTGTTTAATTTATACATAGTGGTTGCCAAGCATTGATGTTATTTTCAATATTTTGTTCCAGACATACCTAAAATCAAATGTAAATATCCTATTAGTTGAATCTATTTTTACCAAACTGATTTCACATATTTTACATGTAAGGATTCTGTATCTTCATTAAGAATATCAACTTTTTTTAAACCCTTTGTATTATTGCTCTCAAAAAATGACTAATAAAAGAAATTCTATATGAAGATATACAATGTATCACCTGAAAATAATCCCATGTTATTACCGTATTGGCTCGATTATAGGCCGCACCCTTATAGTTTGTTGCTATTTAAAAGAAAAAATGTATGGTAGGAGGCTCCCACCCTCCTTACCTAAACTTTAGTTTTGCAAAGTTAATGTAGATCAACGTTGAGAATCAAGAATCAGGGCAGAACTAGAGTTTTTGCTCGCGTTGCCAGGGGACCGCATTTTCACTGGACCGCACTACTGAAAACGATCTGCAATCTTCTGATCCAGTCTTCCAGACACCCTGGAGAAGTTAAAAATGCTAAACCCTGATTAAAGGCTGCACCCCCACTTTAAAGATTTAAATCATGGGGAAAAAGCACGGCCTATAATCAGGACAATACGGTATGTACCATAAAATTGTCATTTGCTTATGTGGCATCCAATCTGGCAACTGGTCTAAATAAAAAATACATTTTTGAGATGATAAGTAAAATACCACAGAAGGTGCTGTGTAAGATTTTGTGGATTTTCTAATTATATACAGTACTCATAAAAAGCATTTGTGCAACAGAATATCTCACAACAGCTGTTCCTAATTAACCAAACTCAGAAATATGAGCATCCTGTATCATTTTTATTACAAGTATAATACATGATATAATACATAAAGTACAATACACAAGTATAATACATACATACATGAATGAGTAAAAATAAAACATATGGGAAAATACAAAGTAGAGAATACTTAATATTCTTAACAAAGTAAACATTTTTTTTTCTTAAAAAAGATCCACATAGCTTTTACATGTATCCTCTATTCTATTATTCATGCATTGTGATTTCATAGTTATGAAAGCCAATAAAAAAGTTTAAACATAAAAAGGCATTTCAAATGAAGAAGCTTGACCAATTTGTAAGGATCAAAGACATTTCATAAAATATATTATAAATACAGTAGGAAACTTTATTTCATTCATCTATGATTGCAGAACAGTGTCTGTTTTAACCAATATGTCATTTGGTTTGGTGGATCGTTTTCATCTTAATTTAGATTTTCTAAATTCTGGGGCTCATGAGCCATCTAACTGTTATTGGATTTAATGAAGGTGAAAAATGCATGGCTAGCTATTCATGTCTAAAGATGTATAGGAAGCAGCCTCACCTATGTTATTTAATAGGATGTGTACAATTTAAAATATATAATTGAATTTTTAATCTGATTGATATTTTTTTCATTGGAATGAGTCCCTGGGTTATATAAAATGTAAGCTCAATAGACACTGGAATTTATATGTATCTGCCTGCAGTGATAACATTATAAAAGAATACCTTATTAAGACAATATTATTTTTATTGTTTTCTGATCAAAATATTCTCATTATAGGCATCACCCAGTTGTTAGGGTTTTTAATGACCATTCCATGCAGCCCTTACATATTTCTTAATTCTTCATTTTTTGTTTACTGTTACTGTGGTAGCAGGTTAGACGTTTTATTCACCACAATACCAACTCAAGAATGTATCGTGCATATGAATAATAATTATACTGTCCTTACTCACTTGCATTTGGTAATAAAAAGGGATACATCATGGCAAATCTCACATAATGGTTTGACAGGGCATAAAAGACAATAAATGGAGAAACGGACACATGTGAATGGGCCCTGGGGGATGTTTTTAACAATGATCCTATTTATTTTTTGCTGAAAGGGGGGAGACAAACAGTTAGATGCGCCATAATTATTCGTGGGAACTTTTGGGCTCCGGCTACCCAGTGCCTACCCTTGTGGGACGTCAGTAGATGGTCCCATTGACGTTGGTGGGCGTTCCAGCTGACATCGCAGGCAGTCCCGCCAACGTCAATGGCTGTTTCTGCCGAACATCTTACATAGGCAGGAAGTGGGGCGCTCCATCGGATTCAGGTGTTGACCAGCGCTTTTCCCACAGTGTCCCGGTGAACCCATAAAGTTCTGATGTATTACTATAATTAATATAAAGACCCCCATCAAGCAGCATATGTTTAGTGTTTGTTTATAAGCATTCCTACAAGCATTTGCAATATTCATTTATTTCTTATTCTTTTGTGTTAAGGAATCTAGACATTTCATTATTTGTATAAATTACTGTTTTCAGAACATTAGCTCACATTAATCAAAACAGCAGCTATTAAATTTTACAGAAATATTTATATAATCATCGTATTTATATATATAATTTGGTGATTTATGGGGGGGGGTATTTATTTACCAATATTTTAGTTGGACTTCATTAAATGGGCTGTGGAATAAAATGATAAAATGAAAAAGGGACAGTACTGCAAATTTAATGTGTATATGTCATAGCAATGAGCAGACTTGCCTGTAGTCAGGCACCAAAGAAATTACTTCCTTTAATGTTTTTCATAATAAAAGATATACACTCACTGGCTGCTTTATTAGGTACATCTTGCTAATACCGGGTTGGACTCCTTTTTACCTTCAGAACTGCCTTCTTTCTTCATGGCATACTTACAACAAGGTGCTGGAAACATTCCTCAGAGATTTTGGTCCATATGGATATGTTGGCATCACGCAGTTGCTGCAGATTTATCAGCTGCACATCCATGATGCAAATCCCCCTTTCCACCACATCCCAAAGGTGCTCTATTGGATTGAGATCTGGTGACCATTAGAGTACAGTGAACTCATTGTCATGTTCAAGAAACCAGTTTGGGATGATGTGAGCTTTGTGACATGGTGCATTATCCTGCTGGAAGTAGCCATCAGAAGATGAGTACACTGTGGTCATAAAGGGATGGACATGGTCAGCAACAATACTTAGGTAGGCTGTCACGTTTAAACAATGCTCAACTGGTACTAAGGGGGCCAAAAGTGTGCAGAGAAAATGTACCCCACACCATTACACCACAACCAGCAGCCTGACCCTGCCATCTGAATGTCGCAGCTAGAATAGAGACTTATCAGACAAGGAAACACTCTTCCAGTCTTCCATTGTCCAATTTTGGTGAGCCTGTGCGAATTGTAGCCTCTGTTCTTAACTGACAGGAGTGGCACCCGGTTTGGTCTTGTGCTTCTGTAGCCCATCTGCCTCAAGGTTTGACGTGTTGTGCGTTCAGAGATGGTATTCCACATACCTTGGTTGTAACAAGTGGTTATTTGAGTTACTGTTGCCTTTCTGTCACCTCGAACCAGTCTGCGCATTCTCCTCTGACATCAACAAGGCGTTTCCGTCCACACAACTGCCGCTTACTGGATATTTTCTCTTTTTCTGACCATTCTCTTTAAACCCTAGAGATGGTTGCGCGTGAAAATCCCAGCAGTTTCTGAAATACTTAGACTAGCCCAGCTGACACAAACAACCACGCCACATTCAAAGTCACTTAAATCCCATTTCTTCTCCATTCTGATGCTCAGTTTGAACTTCAGCAAGTTGTCTTCACCTTGTCTACATACCTCTCTACCCTTACAAAAGAGTGGAGTAAAAGGGGTGACCATTGCTTGCCTAATGCGGAGACCTGGGACCCTTGTTTTATTTTGTAAAAAATATTATTCTTTTAAACATTTTGTAGATGGTCCATGTGTTTTTTGTGTTAATTTTGCAGGTTTCAAGTGAGGGCATGAAAGTTCACATTCAACTCACACGTCCACTCTTGTAACATTGTAATATTTGTTAATTTGTGATTTTTTTCAGCCTCAGATCTAAGACTCATGTGAGGACTTCGAGGAAGCAGGAATCAGAAGAGCTGTACTGAGCCAACAACAATAAATGAAAAAACAATAAATGAAAAAAGTATGTATGATACTGTGTGGGTGTGTAAACATGTTACAGAGTGTGTGTATGTTAATTTTACTACTGTTAATGTAACTATGTATGTGTAAGCATCTCACTGTGTATAAGTATGGTACTGCATGTGTTACTATGTGTAATAATATTACTGTGTATGTGCGTTAACATCTTTGTAAGTATGTTACTGTGTGTGTTAGTATGTGCGTACATGTATGTTAGTATGTGCATGGCTCAGTATATAGGGATAGCCGTTATGCTGTACCACTGTCAATGTCTTGCTCATTATATAGTAATGGCAGTTGTGTTGTACAACTGTCAATGTCTGGCACAGTATATAGTGACAGCAGTTATGCTGTAACCCTGTCAATGTCTGGCACAGGTTACAGTGACGGCAGTTATGCTGTACCATCATCAATGTCTGGCTGGGTATAAAGTTATGGCAGTTATGCTCTTCCATGATCAATGTCTAGGTCATTATATAGTGACAGCAGTTATGCTGTATCATTGTCAATGTTTGGCACAGTATATAGTGACAGCAGTTATGCTGTACCATCATCAATGTCTGGCACAGTATATTACTACCGTCAATGTCTGGCACACTATTGTCCTCCCACCTCACCACCTGTGCACTTGACCCCGGACCTATTTGACTCTATTTGAGGTCTGATTAGAAGATGACCTTGATTATAAGACGAGGGGCATTTTTCAGAGAATTTGCTCTGAAAAAACCCTCATCTTATAATTGAGCAAATACGGTATATCTCCTCTAGATTTTTTAGAGAGGGGAATGATATTAAGCCCCAGAGGGAGTATGTGTTGTGTCCAACATAATGAGAAATATGAATGCTATTGGGCGCCTGTGTGGAGAGAAGAGCATTTGAAGAGTAGAGTGCTCCACCCCACAGTTTACAGACAACTGAGAGAAAGTGAGTTCAGACCAGGAGTTCAGACTCACTTAAACACACAAACACTGAAATAAATCAATTTTTATTGGTATGGAAGTTGACGAGAAACTTTTTGAGGGCTGGTTCCAGCATATTAGGCTGCAAGCAAGGACTGAAGCAAGGTTTGAAATTCTAAAAGGTTGGTGAAACCTATATTTTGTTTATTTTAGACCCTGATAGTAAAGGATATTTATGTTAGTAAGAGCTCAGATGAGCTAGTATTTTATGATTTATGTTGCAGCCTGCTTAAGTGGTTTGTGTGGTTTGTTCATTGATCCCACAAGACTGTGTCTACTTAATACACTAGAGGACCATGCTATTTGCAAGGACATGGTACCCTGTGTGGGTGGCAGATCACATATGGTACAGTAACATGTCTATATAATATTCTTAGCCTATGTTAGCCTATTATCTTCAAAATATTGTGAAACTACATTTTCCAGATATACATGAATCAACATTTTTATAACCAGAACATCTGCTTCAATATGAGGATAACTAGGTATTAGACAATAGAGATCTTTTACATAGTCTTGATTTTTTGGGTTTTGTCCTGTCAAATTCGGGTCTGTCCTGGGATAAAAAGCATTACACTGTGCACAGGCAGCATTGTGTTTACACTGTGTATATCTGATAGAAATACACAAATGCTATACTTGTACAGGAAGCCAGTAGCTCAATGCTACAAGGTCATGCAGCACTGCGTAACCCTGCCCGCTTCAGGCCCTGCTCTCTTTTGTTCCGGGGAAGAGTTTGGAAGTTCAGGGTATGGTAGTTTTGGATAGTAACCGGATGGGATAGTACTAATCTTTTGCTTAAGGTGTTCAGCATTACCTTGAGGGGTGAAAGAGCAGCGGATAAAGGCACAAGAGCAAAGTCTGGGGGAGAGATCAAAGTATTGAGAATATGTGGTATTGATTAGTTAAAACAGTGCTGTTTGCAGAAGACTTCAAGCAGGATTGTAGTGAAGGAGAAAAAGAAACGATACTAGAGAAATGTAAATGTACATTTAAAATACCTGAGAAGAAATCCGAAAGCATATATATTGGCTACATATTATTTACTGTGTATATACACTGATAAAATTGTTATGATGTTTCTACTACAAATTTATACTTGTAATGAGAGCATGTGAAGAACTGTGAAATCACAGATAGTCATGTGATGGGCATTCAGAAATTAGTCCATTTAAAAGGTGTATTTTGAAAATAAAGCTTCATCTGGGTAAATAATAAAATTGTGTTATCTGTGGGTCAGTCAAAGAAATCTACACAGATATCAGAGATCTGAAGATGGAGAAAGAAATGATCCTGATTCCACTTTTCAAAACATGGTAGACCTCAATGTAAATCAGTTGGACAGTGGAGACACGTGACATGCATCAATCCTTATCTTATAATAACAGCTCTTCTTATTGGTATCTGTCCAGGTTCCTTCTATCCAGTAACTCCAATAGTCTATGTGTTTTCATTTATTTTGCAATGAATTTTTCAAAAAAACTGTAATCTGTATTTGGCACTCTATGGGAAAAAAATTATATTCTGTGTGTGAATGCAGCACTGCTACCTTACAGATAACAGACAAATTACATGTTGCCAACTGGCATTAGAAACTTAAAACATATTTAATATTTCAGTTTTGGGTGGATGACAAACTTGTAACTATTTTTAAATTCTGGAATAAATGTATGGATTATATTACTTTTTTTCCAGGAGATCACTTAAAGACCTCAGGGATCTCCCCTGTAACCAGGTGATACCTCTTAAGATGATGATGGTATTATCAAGATCACTATAATAACCGATTTATTTTTAATTTTAAAACTGCACCCACAGAACCATAGTTTATACCTTCAGCATAGCAGAGACTGCATCCATCATTGCTGCTATATCTTTTGTGGCCTGCTTCCATGGCATACTTTGCACATGCCACACATGTAGAGGGACCCCACCTGGAGCATCAACTACAGGCCCAGTAAATAATGTAACGTCTACTAGTGAAAACCAGCCCAGACTCCTGGCCCTGGTCAGCTGACAAGACAAAACACAGTCCCTTCACCTTCTCGCTCTAACTGAAATCTGGTTAACCTCTTGTAACACTGCCTCTCCCGCTGCTCTCTCTTATGGTGGCCTCCACCTTACTCACATTCCCAGACCTGAAAAAGTAATTCAATCATTAATATACAAAGATAAAGCGCTTGATATAAGTTTAAAGAGGTATATAAACACCCCATAATGAGTGTATAAATATACAAACCAAAATGACAGAAGGGGTTAATTCAGCTTATAAGTCACAAAATGAGTGAACATGCTTGTCTTGAGTGAACAGCTTGTCTTGACCATCCCCAACCCCCCCCCCCCCCCGGGATGAACAGAGCACCTTAAAAAGCAAAAGAAAAAAACCTAAAGAGCTAAAGAGACAAAATGTACAAGTTTAATAAATAATGTCAATACAAATAAATACATATATATCACCAACATATATAAAATATACAGAAATACAGACACTATGAGAAACAAATAAGAAAATATATCTGTTTTATCTTAATAGTTTATCTCAAAATTTGCTATGATAGAGGAAGTAAAATATAGGAGTTAAAAAATATAATACTGCTCTAAAAACAGGCGAGGGCCAACAGGACACGTTTCAAGGAAACTCTTCTTCAGCTATATATAGGCGCACCATATTTTACTTCCTCTATCATATCAACATTTTGAGAAATATCTGTTTTATCTTAATAGTTTATTTCTTTGCTTATCTGTTTTTTGTATTAATATTGTTTCTCATATTGTCTGTATTTCTGTATATTTTATATATATATTTATTTTATTGACATTAAACTTGTACATTATCTCTCATATTAAGTACTGTCTCGAGTTAATTCAACAATCATTATTTATATTAATATTTATATATATTTATGTGTGGGTTACACCAATATTATGTCCTCCCTTTGTTCTTCTCATTATCTTTTTCTTTTTCTCTATACTAGATGGTTATTGTATGCTACAACTACCCAAATTCACCTCTAAAGAAGTCAGTGTTGTTGAAACACTTTAGCTTTTCAATCTTTTGGTGTCAGTTCACAGTAACATTATGACACAGCTTTTTAACCAATAACATATTATTTTCATAAATATTATTAATATGACAGTTTCTATATTTCAACTTTCTAGTTCTGGGGTGTCCAAGTTTTTTCTGCAGTGGGCCACTTCATCAGGATTGTATACGTGCGAGGGCCGCACTCATTTTTCACTGAGAGAAAATATGGCCTTTAATAAGATACGCAGATTAAAATAAAGTAAATGACACAAAACCTTTACTTTTCCTCTCACTGATTTCTGGGATTTCTGGGCCTACAAATTCAGGATTCTGGATAAGTAAAAATAAAATAGTTCTATTTATTTTAGGGATGCACTAAAATGAAAATTCTGGACCAAAACCGAAAATTCAGGGTTCACTTAGCCGAAACTGAAAGTGACCCCCCCCACACACTTTTAATAAAAGTATGTTACACACCAAAATTGTACAAAAAAATTATATATTATGATTGTTAACAGCAATCTCAGGCATACCCAGATTCCAGCATGTACTGGTTGGCTGGGCATTGTATTTTGTGTCCAATTTTAGTGTATAACCACACTTTTATTAAAAGTAACACACCACAATTGGACAAAAAAAATCAACAATAGGACTTGGCATGATAGGAGTGTGATTGCTAACCGCAAACACACTCTTTTTATAACCAGGAAACCAGTGAATGCTGGAACCTAGGCATGATGGGACTGTGATTGCTGTTAGCAGATTGCTGTTAGCTGTTAGCAATCACACTCCTATCATCCCAAGTCAGCCAGTATATGCTGGTACAGGGTGGCTGTAAGTGCAGACCTCTTACTGCTGGCAGCATCAGTACACAAGAGGGGCAACTAGCCAGGTTTCAGCATGTACTGGCTGACTTGGCATGATAGGAGTGTAATTGCTAACAGCAAACACACTCTTTTTATACCCAGGCAACCAGTGAATGCTGGAACCTAGGCATGATGGGACTGTGATTGCTGTTAGCTGTTAGCAATCACACTCCTATCATCCCAAGTCAGCCAATACATGCTGGTACAGGGTGGCTGTAAGTGCAGACCCCATACTGCTGGCAGCATCACTGAGTGATACACAGGGGGGGCAGCTAGCCAGGCTTCAGCATGTACTGGCTGACTTGGCATGATAGGAGTGTGATTGCTAACAGCAATCACAGTCCCATCATGCCTAGGTTCCAGCACTTACACATCCATGCTATCACACACACAAATCCATTCATTCCCTCAATCAGACATACTCATTCACACAACCTCCCCCCACCCCCTTACCTGCTCTACAGCTCTCGATGCCGCTCACTGACTTCAGCAGGGGGCGCGGCCTCCCTCGTTCTCCCCACAGAGGAGGCAGGACTGGAGCAGAGAATAGACCCTCCTACAAGTAAGAAGCAGGGCTCTTGTGATCCTGGCTGCCGATCTCACGCGGACGTCATGTTGGACGCCCCTGTTCTAGTTGTTCCTACCAGTGGTCTTTCCAAATACATTTTTGCTGTAGGTCAAAGCTTTTTAATCCTTTCATGGCTTCCCCACTTTCTCTCCTCTGATGTCCCTTCTGTCATCCTTAAAGAATTCAACATCCCAGTAGACATCCTTTTGAGTCCCATAGCTTCAAAAAATGTTTCCATTACCTCTTCCTCTGATCTCGCATAGCATAAAAACACAGTGGCGCCTCCAGCTTTCATATTTAGTTGGGCCACATGGGGGGACAGGGACCAAAGTAGGAGGGCAATTAGAAAACACTACATATAGACTATATATATATATATATATGTTAGACATGCATTTTGAACTAAAGCTTGTGATTGAAATATGATTTCTGGCAGTTAGTTTTCTTTAACATTAGACCCTGCTGCCAATATATATTAATATTAGCCCCTACTGCCCATATATATATTATCCCCTGCTGACAATATATATATAAATATTAGCCCCTGCTGCCGATATATATTAATATTAGCCCCTGCTGCTGATATATATATATATATTAATTTCAGCCCCTGCTGCCAATATATATTACTATTAACCTCTGCTGCCAATATATATATATATATATATATATATATTAGACCCTGTTCCCAATGCTCCCTAGCATGCAATCACTCCCTCCGCTATCACACAAAACAAATATTTGCCACACTGACCGTTGATTAGATTACCTGCAGATTTTCTTAAACTGCGTGCAAGTATAATTAGAAGAAATATGATGTTTTAAATGAAAAGGTCCTCACTGTTCTGTTCACTCACTTTACATTTTGTTAAAGGATAAAAATAAATTGTTTATTTCTATAAATTGTCTATGTTTTAAATGTTTCCTACTTTATACCATTATTTTACACCTACCTAAAACTTTTGCACAGTACTATATATAATACAGAAAAATGCATCAGGTTTTGCTATGTTGGACTAAATGTATAAATCAACAGACTGTGCTACAGAAGTACCATTTGGTAATTTAGTGGGAAGATTAAGATAAATGATTTGTATTCTTGTAATAAATTTATTTCCAAATATTTCAAGTATACATAGAAGGGCTGCATGTTTACCTCTTCTTCAGGTAGCTTTTAAGAATATTAAAATGTTTTATTCTTATAATAACATAAACATGTTTAATAGATTATTGGGGCATTCTTTGGTAATTGAAGAATAATGTAATGGCTACAATTAGTAGTTATTTACATGGCAGTTTAGGGTACCTTATTAATTAGAATATTTTCTGTGACAATTACAGTTACGGTATAAAATCCACAATATATTTTTTTATTTAGATTAAATATCAATTTTATCAAACTGAGAACATTTACAACTACAATGATAATTATACCAGAATAGCTGAACTTTAAATTAGAATTACATTCTAATTAAAGAAACAAAGAATCATGTTCATGACCGTGCATACAATCTTTATATCAATGATTAATTTAATTACTGGCAGACCATAAAATAGATAGTTATAATTGGTCAAATTTCTAATTAATATAATTAATTTATATGTATATTAGGTTGTATTGTATTAATATAATTTAATGGCAATATTATTTAAGTTCTTCAGGGCATAGGGTAGACTTAAAAGCTATCTCTAATTTTAATTCAAAATTTCAACTTTAATTATAGGCCTAAAAGGCATTGCTGTAATTCAAACAACCGTGTATGCCATATTATACTTTGTAAGATAATTAAAGTTTGCTTCTCATCAGCATTTTTTTGCTCACAAAAAAGACTTCCTGACAATGTCATGAAGAATACCACAAGAGTTATTTATGTTACGTACATCTCAAAAAGGTCAGTCATAACATTATTTGTATTTTTATTTATACTGAGTATATCATGGCGTCTAGCCATTTTCATGGAAACTCTTATAATATATATATATATATATATATATATATATATATATATATATATATATATATATCGTAATATTAATTATTAGTAATTGCTGGCATCAATTTATATTGATTAAACATTGTCACAATTTTCTTAATATAAAGTGTTATTGGCACTTTCCTTTTTTTGTCAAGGCATAATTGATATTTTTTTAAATTATAAACCAATGTGTCTGAACAAGGTTCTGTAATTATTGACTTAAAAATATGTGCCAGTGGTATTTATTAGGCTATGGTGGCTTGCACTGTAACCCTATAACTATGGATTAACACAATGTGGAGCAGCAGGTTTGCACAAAAGAGACACACTTTTACTGAAAAAAGGTATTAAAAGATATACAAAAAATAGTGCTTGATGTTTTGAACAATCCCTGCATTACAGCTGGCACAGTATGAAGACCCTTTTCAAAACCATATAGTCATTGTTTCCAGGATTCCTCTGCTCAGTCTCTTACAGACATCGACCAACTGCTGGGGGATATAAGTGCCAAAAATAACAAAAGTGAGCTGCTGGTTCTTGAAACCACAAAAATGTTAAATTGTGTTCACTGTTTAAATCCACGACCCTAACCCAGCTTTTTTCTTCCTCTACTCGGGTAAATCCAAAGAACTCCAACCATACGCTGTTGGATTAGATACTTGCCCACAAAGAATCCGGCGGTCTGGAACCCTACCCAATGTATTTAGTGATTACTGCTTGGCGTACTGTGTGTGGAAACTAGACTTGTGCATTTGTATTCGGGTGAACATGAATACAAACATGAAGGGTGCGTTTTCATTATTCAGCCCGAATACCGAAGAAACGAACATGGCGGTGGCAAAAGTACACTAAGATGAAGACACACACACAACACAAAGAATCTTCGTGTTCATCTTTGTTAATATCTCCAACTAATCTTCCTCACCCCTTCCCCATCTAGCCTACCTTATCTATGCAGCATCACAAGGATTAACGGGAGTGGAAATCAGTAGGTTCTCATAATGAGTTAAAGGTCCGTGCAAACGACTCTATTGGTCACCTGCAGGGTCCTCCGTCTGTTCTCCCCACTCCAGGAGTTAAAGTTCCTTACGAGCAACTCTATTGGTCGCCGGCAGACCAATAGAGTCCAGACCGAATTTTACCGTCTGACATCAACCAATGAAGAGCAGCTGCACTTCATTGGTTGATAGCAGAGTAGGCCCCCACCGGGCGAATATTTGTGGAATACAAAGATTTTTTCCCCCACCAAGACGAACATGAAGAGTTGGCCGGCGCCAACTCTAGTGAAAACTATGGACCATTTGTTACAGGTTATTTACCATCTAGAAGGATTTTTCTTGAGGAAGTGCTCACCCCCAAATAAAGATGGTAAAACAAACAAACAAAAACTCTAGCCAATAAAACCAACTTTTGGAATGTCATTTAAAAAATGTATGATCCCCCACGCCATTCACAACCCACCACAATAAAAAAACATAACAATGTGTAGCAAATTCAATAACTATTTTGTAGAATGTGCCACCACTCTGATCACAAAACACATTATGATTACATGTTGTTTCAAACCCTGACCAATCCCAGCCAATATCACCAATGGCCAAAGAAGTTGCAAAATAGGTATTTGCACAGGTTTCAGAGAGTGAAAGCGTAGCACAACCACAATGTGGGTCAGACCTACTTCTATCACTGCTACTTAGACTCATTGGTCCAAATACAGCCCGTCCATTTGCCTACCTAATGCTTCACTGTCCTTTGTTCCAAAAACCTGGAAAATAGCGTAGTCCCTATCCACAAAAATTGTGATGTTAACATAGTGCCAAAAGTCTTGGAAAAATGTGTCCATGAGCAACTGTGCGAGTGTTATCAACCACTTTTAAATCTGGCTTTTGTTCTGATCACTCTGCAGTTACTGGCCTCTTAAAAGTGACCACTTTTAACGTGTGTTACATGGAGAGAGGTGGACTTACATAAGCAGTTTTTTCCTAGACTTTGCAAAGGCCTTTAAAACAGTTGATTGTGATCTTCTGCTAAACAAGTTTAAATGCTCCTGTATACATGAGCGGTTCAGATTCCTTTCTATCTTAAAGAACTCAATATGTGTTCGTCGCCGAGGCTTCTTCCCTTTCGTTGTCAGTTAAGTGTGAAGTGCCTCAAGGATCCATCATCGGCCCCTGCTGTTTTCGCTATTTATAAACGATCTACCCTCAGTGTGCACTCTAGCAAATGTGCATATGTATGATGATGATACCATCATTTATACGAGCAGGAAGAAATGTGTTGTGCAGATAATATTAATGCTGGTCTTAAACTATAGAGGCATAGTTCGCCATTCCACACCGCAGAGCCATCTTGGTAAACATGACACTCTGCACAATGCACTGTGCCGATTTGTTCTCTAGTCCGATTATAACACACATCACTACAAAATGTTTAAAGCGCTAAACTGTCTGAGGCTTGCCTCCATGCGCACTATTCAGCTAACTTGCTTAGCCAATAACCTCTTCGCTGGAAGTTCACCTAATACTTGAGCAGCATGCTCACGCTTACTCCCCGAACATCCTATAATCTCATATTTAGCTAGATCCCTCAATTCAAAAAAGTAGTAGGCCAAAGTACCTTCTCTTTGGCGCTCCTCACATGTGGAATAGCTCCCAACTGTACCGATTTAATTAGAAACTCCTATTTGCTATGCGCTGTACATGTCTATTGTTATTATTGTTCTCTATTTGACTATATCGATACCCTGTATGTAAATCCCTTTATTGGCTTGGCACCCAGGACACATGGGTTATAAACCCACAAACATCAGATTTTTGCATACAAGAAACAAAATACCATAAAGTATATAATAACCAAATGCAAAGGTTTTACTTGCAAATTTTTTTAGGCTATGGAAGAATAATAAAATAAAGAGTGCCCGAATAATATGAAATTAGTTATTTATTATTACTATTTGCTGCATGCTCGTTTTTTTGAAATGCATGGGGGGATTCTGCAGTTATTTTTCGTGCAGGAGATGTATCTACAGGAACATGATATACTTAACCACCTGTCAGCTCCAGCATCGGCTTGATATACACAGTGGGCAAGCAGGAGAAGTGCTTCCATTCATTTCAAGAGCACGGTGGAGTAGGGCCGACATAGCTGAAGAGCTGCAGTTTCCAGTCCGGAGCGCAAATTAACCTACTCACAGAGGACTTAAATATGCATTCTTCTTTAGTGTGGCTGTTAGGGACAGTACATTGTCAATTTCTAAGTGTTAAAACAGCTTTTCTACAGGAGATTCCATGTTTAAAAACGGAAAGCTCTATTTGGAATTAATACAATTAAATAGTAGGACCAATCTATAGGTGATACACAATATTCAGATTTAAACTAAATGAATTCCTAAATATTGGGGTAGAGGTCCATTGTAAACAACAATCTTTCTCAAATGGGGACCATTGTGTTGAATGACTTGGCATGGATGAAATCACATTAGCAGAACATTGTAGAAAGACATACCATAAACACATGTAATCTGAGCAACTCTGGGAGCTGAAAGATATGTAGACAAACACAGCCAAAAAGTTATCACTGATGTTGCTATGTAGCTAATACTTAATGGATGTTGAAAGAAGTAATTACGCATGCAATGACCCTCCACATTTATGTATTTAAGGATCTTTATATTTTACCAGTGGTAGTGACTAATGATTCATTTTTTCCAATGGACTTTTTAACATAGTCTTAAACTTCCACATGCATATTTAGTTTCTTTCATAATACAGCCTTGAAAGTGCTTCCAAAATACCCGCTGTTCTATTTGTTCTTAGTCTTTGCAGTAATTGAGCAGTAATAAACTATTAGCAACCATACAGGAGACAAAAAAATATTATGCCGAAGAGTGTATGTCTTTATTAAAATGCATGTAAAGATAGGTAAATTATATAAGCTGTCATTATTAATTAAAGTCCAGATGTAAAGTGTATGTATCCTATCATGCTAAGCTAGTTAGATGTCCACAAAAACATCCCTTTCACAGCATTAACATAGAAGTAAAAGCATTCTGCTTTGTAATGCTCATGCTAACTCTTGACATCAGTGTTGCTTAGCAGCTGAGGTCACACAGTCCATTATGTACATTCACATCTTGATTACTCGAAATGTCGAGTACTCCTTTTTGTAGAAAAAGCAAATATTTTTTATACAATTTTATGAATCTCAAGAAAAACAAGGTGTCATTTTATACTTAATTGCCATTTTAGATTTTATGAAAACATTGTTAAAAATATTCCCGTAGTATACAGAAAGCTAAGGCAATCAGGGATTACTTTTAAATTCTACATCGTTTACAGTTGATTTGATATAGCAAATGATAGCAGGACAGGCCGGCATCCCAGTTTTATCCTTCCTGTGTGGATTATGCCCTCTCTGGAGCGCACTATTGTCCCCTATACTAAGAGGCATCCAGGGACATGCAGGTTGTCGGGGTACCACTGTGTGTAGGCTGTGGCACCCTGTTTTCCAGACAATGGGGAAACTCCCTATCGTTACCCCAATTGTATGTCTTGTGTACAGGTATTTTCTCCAAAGGTAATTGTATTTTCTCCCCTGTGTGGCACGTACATTCCCCTTCCCCATTATATCCATACCTGGGAACTCTTCGGGTTTGACCCGGAGATTGTCGGGTGAGCGCTGCTCATTTAAATGGGGGTGATGTCACTCAGGCTCTCATCACATATGCAACATGTTAAACAGTCAAATCCGTTTTCTGAAAATGCACTTACCTTGTGCTAAAAATACAATAGTCAGGGGCAGTGTTCCCTCTAAGCTGTGCGCTTGTGCGCGCGCACATAGCATTTTTAGAGAGCGCACACGTCCAAAAAGTGTGCACACAACAGTTTTTCCCAATAAAAAAAAAATATATATTATTTTTTTTTAGACTTTATGCGGTACGGATATTGTGCGCACATAATTTTGGCTCTGGGAAAATTTTTGCACAAAAGAAATTTTCTGCACACGCCACCTAAGAAAAATTAGATGGAACATTGGTCAGGGGTGAGCCTAGGGTTAGTGGTGCCTGTGTTTAGGCAACCCCATAAATAAAACACATGCATATATAATGCCCAAAATCACTCTACCACTCACTCTAACATCATACAGATACACAGGACACACACTATCTCCCTACTCTCCCTTGCACTACTAACCCTAGGCTCACCCCTGACACTCTAACACCCACACACATGCTTAAACCATACACTCACACACACAGTCACAACATACAGTAACATGTTGATACCACATGCACATTCTAAGACTATACATTAACACATACTTACACTAACTATACGCTGACACACATAGGCCTATTGCCCTGCTACTGCTGCTGCTGATCACAGTGGCAGCGTATCGCGGGGAGGGAGGACAGTGGCAGCATATCTCGGGGGGGAGGACAGTGGCAGCATATCTCGGGGAGGGAGGACAGTGGCAGCGTATCTCGGGGAGGGAGGACAGCGGCAGCGTATCTCGGGGGGGAGGACAGTGGCAGCATGTTTTTTTTGGTGCTTTTTTAAAGAAAAAAAACTTTTTCTTTAAAAAAGCACCAAACTTTTAGGGTGCGGCCTATATACGGGGGCGGCCTATATCCGAGCCAATACGGTATATATATAAATATTTATTAGCAGCAGGGTCTAATATTTATATATATTGGCTGCAGAGGCTAATATTTATATATATTAGCAGCAGGGACTACTATTTATATATATATATTGACTGCAGGGGCTAGTATTAATACATATTGTCAGCAGGGGCTAATATTAATATGTATCGGCAGCAAGGACTAATATTAATATATATTGGCAGCAGGGACTACTATTAATATATATCGGCAGCAGGGGCTAATATATATATATATATATATAATCAAGACCAAATGGTCAAGGCGGGTAGCAATCAGTCCAGAAGAGAAGGGCAAGCAGCGGTCAAAGGCAAGCAGGATTAATCAAAGGGGAAAGCAAGAGGTCAAATACTGGGTAATCCAAAGAAGACACTGTAGCACAGCAAGGAGGGTAGATCTGGAGCCTGGACTCCTGACTATGCTAGGTAAGCGCCAGAAGGGCCTGACAAAACCTCCAGAACTAATTGATCTTTCGCTTAGTACTATGTGCATGCCTTCAATAGAACTCATCTTTTTACTTTTTAGAGACAAAGTGGTGGGGCTTAATGGAAGTGTGCCAACTCTCACCTATGCTTTATCTGTTTTGATGGTCATCCACGATCGTCTGAAGTTCAATACCGTATAGCATAAGTATATACCAGTAATATTATGCCCTTCCTTATGTTGTATTACTTTGTTTCACGTTTTAAGTTTTTTTTTTTCAAATACATTTAACTTGAATGCATTGTGTATATATGTATATAAATATGTATGAAAATGTTTTTACTTGGCTATAAACTTTTTTTCCTCTTTTCCTTGGATAAGGAAGTAGTATTTTCTTTCCCACACTGCTAAAGCCACCATATGTTCCAGGCACTTATTTATAGAGCACACTGCTAAGATTGCACTGACATTTTTTAGTTAAATCCTAATTTTGCTCAAAATTAAACAACACATTTTGTTCACGATTACGACAAAAAACATGAAATTTTGGATGTGGTTCAAATTCAGTCAAAGGCGTTAGTTGATGAAATGTTCCAAGCAAGGAATTGTTTATCATTATTTAACTTCGTTGTTGGCATATACATTCCCAGAAGGATACTGACACGACACGTCTGAGTAACAGGTGGTAGATAATCTGCAAATTATTGACAGCTAGGGCTAGTTTAAATGTCAAAATACAAAATTGTTTATTGTGTTTGAGAGCAAAAACACACATTTATATGAAAAGTATTATACCTTATGATTTGTACATGGAAGAAGCTGTGTCTGTCACCTTTCCCTATTTAATGTATAATTTCTGTATTTGTGAATTCTTACGCTCATGCTAATGTTCATCTCAAGGTATTTTCTCTTACAAACTGGCCTATTGACAGATACCTAGAAACTAAGTTCTACAGGAGGCCACCATGATGTGCTCTACTATGATAGCAAGCAACTGTGGGTTACTAGAGACATAGTTCACCTAGGGAGCTAGAATCACTAGTGTTAATTTCAGGGGCAGGCTGGCCCAGTATGCTGTTGAGCATGCACATATGAGTGTGTATGTGTGAGTGTGTGTTAGAGGGAATGTGTGTTAGCATGAGTGTGTGTATAAGTTTGTATTAGCATGATTGTGTGTGTTTGTGTGTTAGCATGAAAGTGCTTGTGTATTTGTAGGTGTGTTTTACCATGAGTGGGTAAGCGGCTGTTAGCATGAGTGTGTGATGGTATGAGCGTTTAAGTGTGTGTTAGTGTGTAAATATTTGTGCCAGTACATATTTTAGTTACCAAGGAGGGTCACTTGGCTGTACCTGCCCCCCAGGCCAAAAGATTCCGGCTAATCTCTGACTGACTTACAAACTTATAAAAAAGTAATTAAAAGTAAATGACCAAACATGCTATGCTATGTGCCCCATAGAAGTTCAGAGAGCAGTGTTTAGCCCAGTCCACTCTCCCTCCCTATTCCCCAATCTCCCTCCCTATTCCCCACTCCTAACCCAGGGGCTGGCTAACCATGCACCTTTCATTACTCCTGCATCTGTTCAGCTGTGCCCCTCCCAAAGATGGATAACTCTAGGAGGCCTACATTGGGATTTTTCCAGATATGATTATATGGTATCTAAAGTAAACCTCTTTCACTCCAAAATCATTTAATGTTACGCAATGACAGCTATATTTATTTTTGTAAACCTGTAACCAGTATAAAGTTTTTTAAATGTAACTTTCATATCCCTTACACCAGTTAACTTACCTTGAAGTAGCTTTGCACTGATACATTTTAACATTCCTTCTTGCATATTAATATTAATTAGCTAATTAATGTGTTTACTTGTTAAGTGCTGGATGATAATCACATCATTATAATCCTTTTAGTTTTACTCATGGGATGTTCTTCTAATGAAGTGGCTAATGGGAAGGAAATAAAAAGCCACTAAAATTGTTCACTTTAACATGAGCCAACTGACTTATGTTTTTCACACATATGAGCTATAAAATTAAGCTTAGTATAATACCCATTCAAGAGCTGAAAAAAATGACTTTTAGGTCATTGCACTTAATTGGATTTGTTAACATTTGTTTACACATAATTTCTACTTTTATTGCTGAAGGTTGAAATTAACAACATCCGTGCATCTTAAATGTACCTTTTAACAAAATAGAGTCAAATAATAGAATGTCTCATTAAAATACCCCTCCAGATTTTCCATTAAATCTTCCACGAGTACCATAGTTATCAGACATTAAGGGACACTATGTTAACCACTTTTACAAAACATACACCCAACTGGATCCAAACAAGTAGTTTCAGGTCAGAATAAGGCAAAGTTTGACAGGGTCAGACAGATGAAAATAGAACCACATAGAATGCGAAAGGTGTCAGAAGCATGAATGGGACCATATCTATTGTAACCTTGTGCATTGATTCTGGCTGATCACTCTACAGCACAGTTCCTGGGAGGGCAGGGTCAGAAATGAGCAGGGCAATGAAGAGGGGAATAATATTACATTGCTGTCACTGCTAGTTGGTCCTTAATTCAGCCCATTGGATCCTAATGTGTCCATTACTAACACAGAAGCATTGCACTGAAATCAAGGTGTCAGTGTGCCTTGCAGTCGGCAAGCCGCTGCGCTGCATAGTCTCCTGAGAGAGCTGACGGTATTCATAGTGGTCCTGAGCCCTGCAGAGTTTACCACCTTCCACCACTGCAGTCACAGCATCTGTGCTGTGAGATGAGAGCAGAGCTGCAGAGAAACATCTGTGAGAGCTATAGGTCCCAGCTAGGAGAATAAAGGGGCAACTCTCCAGGGCTGCACTAAACTTACTAAAGGAATGTTCCCCCATAAACTATAAACCAGCATATAATAATGAATTTGTGAGGTGCCTACTTGTTTTATTGCACAAATTCCACTCTCCTGTAGAGAGTATGCAAGTTGAGTACTTTATTTTGTGAGTGCTAATGAAAGTTGGCTTTAGTGTATTTTCTGTAGGGTTCATATAGGTTTGTATTTGCAAACTCACAATCTGCAGAGAAAGAGAAGTCGGCACAGTTCCACTCTGCATGCAGGGACTTTGTGCTATGTCCACTTGCAGCCTCTGGTGGTCACTCTAACAGGTTACAATTTGGTAGTGTCAGCTGGGCCTCGTTTACCTCATCATCTGGTTCAACCCTGCCCTTTAAGTACCTGCTACTTTCCTCATTCCTTTGTATTATATGAGTCTCTGGTTGTGACTTTGGCCCCTGACTTGTTACTTTTAGCAGAATCCTGTCTGTATTCTGCCGTGTGCCATGCCTAAGGGCTATCCTGCTGTGCCTGAGGTCTTTGCAACTATCCAGCCTCAGCACCTTGTCCCTGCGCTCTCCAGCGTCAGTGCCCTTTTTGATGGCTATCCAGGTGCGTCCATTTCTAAATGATCAGTATGAATGGTCCAATAGGATTCCTAAAATTCACATATTGCCCATATATAGTAAAACTTATACCCTAACTGTTAACGTAAGGGGTATAAAAACTTAGAAACTTCTTCCTTTTAAGAAAAGAGCCTACAGCACACACAACCATCATCTCACTACCATTTGTCTTAAATTAGTGCTGTATGTATACTACTTTGTTCAAACAAATAAACCTATTTAAGGAGACTTTGAAGCTGTGTTCTTGATTGCTCTTTGATCACAGAGACATTTCGATATTTACATGAAAAAAACTTTGAATACAAGACAAGAAGCAGAGCTGTGGAGAAAGAGACAATGACTCGGTAATGATGGAGAATTCCACCAGGTACATGAACCTATGAGGTTTTATTTTCAAACCTGGTCCCTATAAACAAGAATATCTCCCGTAATAAACCCGTAATCTCCTGTAATAAAATAAAGTTCTTGTTCTTTGTGCACTCCAAATCCTAGATGCACATACCCATTCTAGATCTATGAATCCAACACTAATGGTGATTTTATAAACACATGTAGACAATCTTGTATTTTAAATCAACCGCATACGCTGTAACTAAAATGTTTCACACAAAGCTCTGAAGCACAGCATTACTCTTGCATTAAGAGTAAACGCATTAAAAAGAATTGAAAGCAATCAAATGATCATTAGTAGATATACATTTCCAATTTTTTTGCAAATAAAAATGGTCACTAACAGCTATCTCCTTCTGAATCACACATCTTGAATTTAAATTGCCCCTCTTCAAACAATTGCTTTAATTAGATTCAATTGCTAACAGTACTGCTGGCAAAAAAAGCAGATTCGTTTTTAATTTAGTCTGACTGTAAATAAATATTTAGTCTGTGATACTAACCATCTTCTAACAAAACAACAAATCGAATGTGGCTACTTAATTAGTTCATAATGGCATTATATTTGCCTGATTGAATGTCCAACCATAAAATGTGTTGATTTTTAACAGTCTGTAAGATAATTTGTTTTCCTGATTCAAACCTTTAGCACATTTTCTTTTTGTTATATTAATGGAAGAACATTCATGCATCAGAGAGAATGTGTTAAAATCAACACTTCATTAAAAACAATAGTAACAGATTTCATCAATATATATAAAAAGGAAGAACAATAAGTTGGGGGTCAATATAAGTGCATTGATGCTTCAACAGAGGTATTACCTATTTAAAATGCAACACTTTAATAACACAATAGTAACAGATTTCACATAAACAGGATGGGGTCAGACTCATGTAGCCATCTGTAGGAAATACGGTAATAGTTTTCACAGGCAAGGGGAGCATTTGGCAAGGGACTATGTGGGTATTTAACATAAAACTATATTTTACGTAATAGCTTTGTGCAACATTGCAATTCTTATTAAAACAAATGAAATTTTCATACAGAACAGCCCCTGAGGGAAAGCATTGGGTGCAGGGGCAACATGACTGAGTTGAAGCCAGGGATACCCCCAGGGGGTATGAGAATGGGGCATTAAGTGTCTGTGTGATGGTTGGTGGGGCAGGATGCAGCAGGCAGAGGATATATTAGGGACCCTATCAGGGAGTTATAGTTTGCAGTATAGGACAATGTAACAGCCCCTTTTTTTATCTTGCATTTTACTGTCCACGATAATGCGGTTTATTTAGTAAGAACAGCTTTTGCAGGAGAGATGCAGTCAGGGGAGGGCTGGTAGCCTAAGGCCTGGGGGGCAAGTCTAGTCAAGTGGCCCATTGCACCACCGAATCAGCCAACCATCCATGCCCATCTTTTCCTGATTTTCTAATGCATATTGATGTAATGTGATGGGATTGGGAGTACATCTGTTCACTCAGTGGAGGCTCCTCCATAGGAGCACATGCGCACGTGAACCCTCAAGCGCAAAAGGAAAACAAATTGCATTTAATTTAGATTAAAATGGATTTTTGATTAATTTTGAAATTTTAATCTAAATTAGATTAAAATAGATTTTTGATGAATTTTGCAATTTTTTTTTCCTTGTGTGCTTTGGGGTTCACGTGCCACAAAGCCTCCTGTCCCCTGATGTAGCCTGCCTATGTCTATCGCACGTGCGATAGGAAGAAAGACCCTATTTGGCTCAATGAGCCGCCATATGAACCCTGTTCATACAGTAAAGGCTGAGCCAGTGGAGGAGGAGCTCCCAGCAACCACAGTCCTCGCCCAGCCTGGAGTCTCCCCGCCCTCCCCAGTGACTGACTGCAATCCTGCAGTCACACTGCTCAGCAACTCCTCTAACAGCGAGTATAAAATTAATATTTGGGCTGCTGAAAGTTAGGGGAGGTGGGAGTTAATTTAGGGGCAGTTATGGTTGATGGGGTGTTTAGGGTTAATTTAGGGACAGTTATGGTTGATGGGGTGTTTAGGGTTAATTTAGGGGCAGTTATGGTTGATGGGGTCTTTAGGGTTAATTTAGGGGAAGTTATGGTTGATGGTGCATTAAGGGTAAATTTAGGGGCAGTTATGGTTGATGGGATATGTAGGGTTAATTTAAGGGCATTTATGGTTGATGGGCTGTTTAGAGTTAATTTAGGGGCAGTTATGGTTGATGGTGCATTAAGGGTAAATTTAGGGGCAGTTATGGTTGATAGGGTGTTTAGGGTTAATTTAGGGGCAGTTATGGTTGATAGGGTCTTTAGGGTTAATTTAGGGGAAGTTATGGTTGATCGGTTCTTTAGGGTTAATTTAAGGGCATTTATGGTTGATGGGGTATTTAGGGGCAGTTATGGTTGATGGGGTCTTTAGGGTTAATTTAGGTGCAATTATGGTTGATGGGGTCTTTAGGGTTAATTTAGGGGAAGTTATGGTTGATGGGGTCTTTAGGGTTAATTTAGGGTAAGTTATGGTTGCTGGTGTATTTAGGGTTAATTAAGGGGCTGTTATGGTTGATGGGGCGTTAAGGGTAAATTTAGGGGCAGTTATGGTTGATGGGGTGTTAAGGTAAATTTAGGGGCAGTTATAGTTGATGGGGTGTTTAAGGTTAATTTAGGGGCAGTTATGGTTGATGGGGTGTTTAGGGTTAATTCAGGGGCAGTTATGGTTGATGGGGTCTTTAGGGTTAATTTAGGGGAAGTTATGGTTGATGGGATGTTTAGGATTAATTCATGGGCAGTTATGGTTGATAGGGTGTTTAGAGTTAATTTAGGGGCAGTTATGGTCATTGGTGTCTTAGGGTTAATTGAGGGGCAGTTATGGTTGATGGGGTCTTTAGGGTTAATTTAGGGGCAGTTATGGTTGAAGGAGTGTCTAGGGTTAATTTAGGGAAATGTATTAATATTATCTATTACATTTTAACCTGTACATTATGTCATAAATGTACATTTCATTTTCAATATTTATATATTGTGAACCCCATTGGAATTACCCACCAGCCGCCAGTGAGTACACCTTAAAAACTCATCATACACGGGCCGCCTGAAGACACAATTTAGTGCCACTAATCCTTTTTAATAAAATTTGCAGATTGAAATAGAAAAAATAACACAAAACCTTTACTTTTCCTTTCACTGGTTTCTGGTCCAAGAAAGTTTTGTCCTCTGAAGTGACTACAAATTCAGGAGGGCGTTTTATCTCTGGATAAGTAAAAAATTAAATGTGTTCAATTTATTCCTACAGAAAGTAAAGTGCCAGGAAACCAAATACACACCAGGACAGGCTCTGCCATACCGACACCCAGACACACACAACAGGACAGGCTCTGTAATACTGACACCCAGACACACACAACAGGACAGGCTCCGCCACACCGACACCCAAACACACACACCAAGACAGGCTTTGCCACACCAACACTCAAACACACACACACCAGTATAGGCTCTGCAACACCGACACACCAAACACACACACCAGGACAGGCTATGCAACACCTACACCCAAATACACACACACCAGGACAGGCTCTGCCACACCGACACCAAAACACACACACCAGGACAGGCTCTGCAACACCAACACACCAAACACACACAACAGGACAGGCTCTGCAACACCGACATACCAAACACACACACCAGTACAGGTTCTGCAACAGCGACACACCAAACACACACACACCGGGACAGGGTCTGCAACACCGACACCCGCATCAGTACGGATTAATCTACACAAAGCATAAAAAATGCTTTCGTCACTGGTTTGTTTTCTGCGTGTTTCCCCATGTGTACTAATTCCCCAGCCAGGCCCCCCTTTGTTTTTAATTTATTCCCCCCACACCCTTGTGTATTGCCCCAACACCCTTGTGTATTTCCCAGCCAGCCCACCTTTCTTGTGTATTGATGCCCCCTTTTGTACTGGTTAATGTTCCCATGTGTACCCTTTGTGTATTGATTTATGTGATGCTCCAACCACCCTGTACTTATAGCCCCAGCCACCCCCTTTTTGTATTTAATTGCTGTCCCAAGGCAGCCTCCCCTTTGAATATGGGCCCCTTTCCCCCTTTCACCCCAACAATTTTTTTAAATACTTACTTTTTTGCTGCCTTCCTTCCCCTGCAGACGGCTCTCCTCCGACATGTTCTTCTCCCTGTCACGAGAAACTGTTCCCTGTGAGCTCGCCCCCTTGAGCGACACGTCGCGGACTGGCCGCCCCACCACGGGTGCTGCGTGCAATTGCCCCCCTGTCTTTTGAAGCTGGGACTCCAACCAGGGCCCTCTGCCAGCTGTGAAATGTTACAGAGGAGGTGCGTCTAGCTCCAGTGTAAACTAATTGAGTAATCCACCATATGCATGTATCCCCTCATAAATATGTGGATTCTTTTGATATGCTAAGTGACCACTAGCAGTCAGGAAAACCATTTCTTCCAGGTCATATCCAACACATACATCAATAATAACCCGTAGATTCATAATCATACCTGATTTTGTGCATATTTAGAACCAGGAAAGCACACCCTATAAAAAGAATACAAATATGGCTACTTAAGCTGTTTGGAAGAAATTGTAAAGTCAGTGGTATTCAGTCAGCAAGTGTGACATATCTATGGACTTCATCATTTAAAAGAAATTCATAAATGCAAGAATAATCGCTGTGGCGAACACAGGATGGAGAATAAAATAAAAATGATCTATTTTGATTGATATGGTTCCACAGCACAAGGGGGAGGTCACTTATGGTTCCTATACGTACACCTTCCCTTCGCTTATACCACCTCCGGGCCGGCTTGGAAACAAGAGATGAACTGAAAAAAGTATAAATTTAATTATAGGAAATGGGTCAATGTGCTTTCTAGCGGCCAAGATCTAATTTTGAGTAGCCATCTTTCCTTGCCAGAGCCCTACGGACAGAAAAACTATTACCATTCAAGTGAGTAGTTAGGTTTTCTGTAATTTCTCCTTTTTATTTTTATCCTTTTGGTGTAAATAATCTGTTTATCATCTGTTTTTGTAAGCACTGTGACTATTTTTTGTTCATGATAAATATGCCTTTGTCTGGTAAAGACTCACGTCACCTGATGAGACCAATTTATTGGTAATTTGAAATCACAAATCACAATATTGTGTTAAAGCATATTGTGTGGGTTTTTAATCTTATTTATTTGGGGGACCCCATTTCTAAATTGTCTTATTGGTGGCAGCGTTTATACTAGTTATATCGTGATAGTTAATTGTGGGTGGTATTAAGACTGGATGTTTTTATTTTTATCACGATTTCCGGTCTAGGAAAATTGTGAATTTTAACCCGTTTACCACCAGAATCAAGTCACGCGCACGCTTGGAGTAGTGTGCGTTCGTGACACCCGCCCTGGGCTGGATCCCTGATGAGTGGTAAGTAGTGCATCCAGAGTCATCAAGATCAGTTAGCAGGTACTGTATAAGCTAAAATGTTTTATTAGTTGATTCATATGTTTATTACAGTTTGCCTTGAAATAAATTGTCACAGTGTTAGTGTCATGCCTCTCTCTGTTTTTTTTATACATATGGGCATATTTATATTAGACCTGTCATGGCCTATATTTGTTTTCATGCACGTACCAGACATAATGAGACCTTAATCAAAAAGTATACACTTTAAATAAATACCGGAATATTCTATGCCCTCCAATCACTGCAAAAAGAGAAAAAAAGAAAGAAAACAAGTTTCTAAACTATAGTGGCCATTAAGCTGTTTAAGCAAATGTGTGCACATTGAAAACTTGGTCAGTAAAACTAAAGACACCTTTTATGATTTGAAACATAAAGTACAGCAGTAGTATAAAATGGAGACAGTCATAACCTGATTGCTCTGTGTTAGATTAAATGCAAATATACAAGCAGTAGTTTTATGAAATTTAATAACTGGAAAGGTTAGAACAGCACAGACAAGAAAATAGGCATACACTCTCATTATTGCTACCTCTACTAAATATTGACACGGTGCATCCCACCGGAATGCACAATTTTAAATTGCCATTTTATTTGAACAAGCAACAGTGTATTTTTCTGACTTTCTCTCTGTCCATCCGAAGTAAATCCTACATACTGCAGTCCAATATGGTATTTAAACATAGGTAATTATAGGCATACCTGGGAACTCTCTGGGTTTGACCTGGAGATTGCTGGGTGAAGCTCAAGTTCTCCGGGTCAAGACCCGAATCCTCCGGGTCGTGGGAGAGGGTCTTGACATGCCCCCTCCCCACCCATTTTCCCTTTAAATCTGGGTGTTTCCCGCTGCCGTCAACGGGAACGCCCCTGACGTTCGCAGGACCTAACATAGACGTCATGAGGAACGCCCCTGATGTCAGTGGTACCTCCCACTGATGTCATTAGGAGGTCCCATTTTTGTCACGTGACCGCCCCCTGACGTCAGTGGGCAGTCCTGGCCGCGTCCAGCAAGGGAAGGCTCTGGGTAGCCGGAGCCCAGAAGTTCCCAGGTATGATTATAGGTGGTTCATTCATCAACCGACCTAAAGCCTAGAGCCACTATAGGATTGTGCAGGCAAAAAGCAGACCCCAAGTGGTGAAAGCCTAATGCTATCCTAATCTGGCTATAAAGCGGTTTAAGCAGTGATGGGATTCCGATTGTTAATGCCAGTTCGCGCAGCCAGAGAAGTTGTTCAAGAGGAAGCAGCATGGCCTCTGCAGAAGTCTGCGAGTGAGAGATCTGCAGTTCAGGTAAGGGGGGGTGTATGGAATGAATGAGTGTGTGGGGGGGGTGGCATAGGGAGCCTGTAATCACACTCCTATCATGCCCAGGTTCTAGCATGTGCTGGCTGCCTGGGCATGATAGTAGTGTGATTGCTATTAGACATTATATCTATATATACATATATATATTATTATTAAAAGTATTTTTAAAAGTAAGTAACACACCAAAATTGGACCAAAAATGCAATATATATATATATATATATATAGATATATAGATATATATATATATATATATATATATATATATATATATATATATATATCTATATATCTATATATATATATATATATATATATATGTATAGATATATATAGATATATATATATATATAGATATATATATATATATATATCTATATATATATATATATATATCTATATATATATATATGATTGTTAACAGCAATCACACTCCTATCATGCCCAGGCATACCTAGATTCCAGCATGTACTGGACGACTTTGCATGACAGGAGTGTGATTGCTGCTAACAATCATATAAGTAATATCGTTATTGAAATCACACTCCTATCATGCCCAGGTTCCAGCATGTACTGGTTGTGTATGGTTATTGTGTGTGTTTTTTTTGTTTTTTTTTTAAGGAGGGGGGTCATTTTCGGTTTCGGCCAAGTCAATTCTGAATTTTCGGTTTCAGTCCAAAATTTTCTTTTTGGTGCATCCCTATTAATTACCCTATTATAGGCCGCACTTCCCCCTCACTTAAAGTGGGAGTGCCACCTATAATCGGTATTTAGCGTTATTCGTATCTCCCGATGCCCGGGACATGTAGTTCTGGGCGCCGGGCAGGTGTGTTTTTTTTATCATTTAACCCCACTGCGGGCAAACAGCAGGGTGAGGATCCAGATCCATGTCTGCATGATGCATGCAGACAACTTTTGCTGCTGCTGTCACTTACGCCGGGGCTTCTATGACAGAGCGCCAGCATAAAGGCCCTGGCGGATGTGACAAGCAGCAGAAGAGGTTGTCTATGGGCATCAGGCAGACGTACACAGGCTGCCCCCACTAGGCACTAGGGAGTCTGGGGATGCATTAGTAAGTTTGGGGGGATCAGAGTGGCATATTGGGGAGCAGAGTGGCATATCTAAGGGGCATAAAGCATATCTAAGATGCATAAAGCATATCTGGGGCAGAGTGTCATATCAGGAGGCAGATTGGCATATCTGGGGGAGCAGAGTGGCATATCTGGGGGGCATAAAGCATATCAGGAGGCAGTGTTATAGCAGGGGAACAGAGTGGCATATCAGGGGGAATAAAGCATATCAGGGGGGCAGAGTGGCATATTAGAGGGCATAGAGCATATCAGGAGGCAGAGTGGCATTCCGCTAATGTGTATTTTTTCATTAAAAATAAATGTATCTTTAAAATAGCACCAACCTTTAAGGGTGCGGCTTATAATCGAGCCAATATGGTATAATGGTAGTTAGCATTAATTAATTAATGGCAATTAAAAGTATGCACTGGTGCTTTTTAGATTGATTGTGTTTTTTTTATTTAACTCTGGTATTACTCTGGCAATTTGCTTATGTTTCTTTCTTTTTTTCTCCTTAGGGAACGAGCGACCTTCTGGCATCTGACATCAAATCCCAGCGCACAGCATAAGAAGCCAGTGCTCCTCATTTTATACAGGGGGCGGGTTTAAGCAGATCTCCTGCTGCCCGCTGAGCTCCGCTCCCTTAATTTTGGGCCAGTTAGATCTCTCTAACCGGCTCTGCTCCCAGTGGCGTCTCCATTCTTTATTATTATCCCCTGCTGCCGATATATATTAATATTACACCCTGCTGCCGAAATATATTATTAGCCCCTGCTGCCAATATAAATATATATAAATAAAAATTAGACCCTGCTGCCAATATAGCGGTATATAAATATTAGACCCTGCTGCCTATATATATATATATATATATATATATATATATATATATATATTAGACCCTGCTGCCAATCTGCCAATATATATATATAAGACCATGCTGCCAATATATATTAATATTAGACCCTGTTGCCAATATATTTTATATTGAAAAAAATTGGACCCTACCCAAGCATTTCTTTGGGCCCCGCTCCACGCTCCCTAGCATGCAATCACTCCCTCCACTACCACACAAACAATATATAACAAAATATTTGCCATACTGACCGTAGATTAGGGGAAGACTGTGAGTCAGTGCAGTCTTCCCTCTTTCTGACCCTTGACTTTGAGAGGTTCTCTCCCCCGTAATCATCTTCAAAGTCCCTTTGTCCCCTCATTTACTAAACCACACCTCTCTTTTACGTAATCCCTGTAGTTCAGGTATAGATCAAATAAACAAGACATAGGAAACAGCACTGCAGGTATTGATCAACTGAATAAGACATACAAACTCTGTATTTGCTGGTATATAAATAATGTATGGAAACATCGCATAGCATATATGTATCAGCAGAATAATACAAAAACCCAGCTTTGCATGTATAGATCAATTAGAATTCACATAAAAATTCAGCATTAAAGGTATAGATAAAATCCCCCTATAAAACATTACAGGCATAGATCACAGGTTGCACACCCCAAAGGCCAGCCTTGGCATCCACACTGCCCACAAAGAACCTGACCAGCACCCAAATTACACACATAGGACGTGCCATCTTTGTCCCCAAAAAGCCCAGTGTATAACATCTTTGTCCCCAAACAACCCGTCCTGTGCCATCTTTGTCCCATAAACACATTACCAGTCCCATCTTTGTCCCACAAACACCCTGCCTGTGACACCTTGGTCCCCAAGGCTCAAACACCCTGCTTGTGCCGTCTTTGCCTTTCCACAAATCAATTATACATTTATGATTCACACAAACATGTTTACAGTCACTCACTAATTCACACAATCATTTATTGTTTCACTCTTTCACACAAATTATTTACACATATTCATTAATGCATTCACAAATTAATTAATTTTACAGTGTTATTGGCATGGTTTTATGAAACATAGGCCATGTCAAACTAATTTAATTGCATTCTACGAAGAAGTAAGTAGAAGTGTAGATCAGGGTGTTGCAGTGGATGTAATCTACTTGGATTTTGCCAAGACATTTGACACAGTTATTGGCACAATAGGTTAGTATTCAAACTGAAAGAAATTGGTCTAGATGCAAATTCTTGTTCTTGGGTTGAACATTGGCTTAGTGATAGAGTACAGAGAGTTGTCATAAATGGTACATTTTTAAGCTGGACAAAAGTGGTAAGTGGTGTCCCTCTTGTTCTGGGACCAATTCTATTCAATATATTTGTAAATGACCTTGCAATAGGCGTTGAAAGTCATGTTTTTGTGTTTGCAGATGACACTAAACTCAATGTGAGCAGGATATTACTTTGCTGCAGAGGGACTCAGATAAATGCAAAGTTATGCACTTTGGCGTAAGGAATGCGCAAGCAACAATTTAAAACCTAAATTTTAGTGAATTAGGGATAACAACAAGTGAGAAGGATTTGGGAATTGTTGCAGGCAACAAACTAGGAAACAATGTGCAATGTCAGTCAGCAGTTGCTAACGCCAGTAAGGTATTGTCATGTATAAAAAGGGGCATCAATTCGCGGGATAAAAATATAATTTTGCCAAAGGTAAGACCACACCTTGAATATGCTGTGCAATTTTGGGCACCTATTCTAAAGAAGTGCAGAGATGGGCTACAAAATTAAAGGAATGGAACACTTTAGTTATGAAAAAGGTTAATTCATTTAAATCTGTTTAGTTTAGAAAAACAGCGCCTCAGAGGGGATATGATAGCATTAGATAAATATATTCGGGGCCAATACAAACCATTGTGTGGAAATCTGTTCATAAACATAGGTGCATATGACACGTGGTCATGCATTTGGACTGGAAGAAAGGAAGATTTAGGCAAAGGAAAGGGTTTTTTACAGTTAGGACAATAAGGATGTGGAATTATCTGCCTGCAGAGGTAGTTTTATCAGAGTCTGTACAGACATTTAAACAACAATTGGATGTATACTTGCATGAACATAATATTCAGGGATATCATTTTTAAATTATGGGGAAACAGCTTCTTGATCCAAGGAGAGATCTGACTGCCATTCTGGGGTCAAGAAGGAATTTTACCCCCTAGTTTGTGCAAAACTGGAAAGAGCCACAACTGGGTTTTTTGCCTTCTGGATCAACAGCAAGAAAAACAGATATGGGAAAGGCTGAACTTGATCGACGTAGGTCTTTTTTCAGCCTAACTAACTATGTAATTAACTCTCTCACTCATTCACACAATGCACCCACACATGAATTCATTAATTCTCTCACTCATGCACACAATGCAGCCACACATTAATACATTCATTCTCTCACCTATTCTGACTTTATTTCAATATTCTTGCTACCCTCCTTTCTCACTAACTACCCTGTCCCCCCTTTTCTCACTATCTACCCCTCTCCCTCCTTCTCACTATCTGTCCCCTCTCCCTTCCTTTTCAGTATCTGCCTCCTCTCCCCTTCTCACTATCTACACCCCTCTATCCCTTCTCCTTCCCTTCTCACTATCTAGTCTTTCTCCCACCCTTTCTCACTATCTACCCCTTCTCCCTCCCCTTCTCACTATCTACCCCCTCTCTCTTCTTTGTAGTTCACTTACCTTGCAGAAGTCCTGGGAGTGTGAGGCCTCTGTCTCACAGCTTTTAAATATGAGCCTTTTGGATACTTTGTGTGGGAACTCTCGCTGGAAGGGTATGTTTGTACATATTTAATTAGAATATTGCCCTTCACTTTTTTGTATTTTGCCACAGGTTATTATTAATTCAACTAATTTAAAATGAATCTTTTTTTGGTATTATTTGAAATGTAAAGAAACTAGGAGTCAATGTTGTTACCTGTGTGCAACCATAAACATTCACCTGGCAATGCACCTTAACATTTGTGTTTAATTTCATGCAGATGTCCTACAAAGGTAGGTTGGCCATATCATGCATTTTAATGACTGATGTACCCTCGGTGTCTGGGGCAGGCCCGCCCAAGAAAATTAACTACCCATGACAACAAGAGTGTGGTTGAAAAGGCCACAGTCGATTTATTTATTTAACCAAGCCATTGCCACGCAACCTAAACCAAAACTAGGTGCATTAACAGGGCAATGACTACCAAACTGAACACAATAAATAACATAAATAATTAACATGACCAAATAACAAAAACTGAAAATACCCCTAAGCTTACCAGGCTATACAGGTACCACCAACACAGGGGAGGTCATACCCGAATGCCCATCCCCAGACCTGAGGCTCTGAGTACCACCAGCAAGGAACCTCCAACTGAAATGCTGTGCCCCAGAACATTCACCCCGTAGATGCCTGGTAAGCTTCCACCCCGATTGTGACAAAATTAAACCCCCAACCAACATCACAAACAATAGGGAGGGAAGGTGGGACAATCTACACAGGTGGGGTGACACACAAAATGGCCTCTAACCTAATGACACCTGTCCTTAAATAACCTCCCAAAACTCCACCCCAAAACTTTAAAAATGCCATCAGGCCTAGCCCTGCTCGGCATCCTGGTCAAGGCCCATTGTGGCTCCTGTGGGCATCATTCAACAAACTGCATGTTGGTCTTGGACAAGTGCGATCCGGTAGCAAGGTGAACTAATTGTGGCAGTTACTTCAACAACTGGTTAGAATTATTTACAGTTTTTGTTCATTGGCTTTATAAATTCTACGCACTGCTCCAATCACTAGTTTTTATAACATCATGTATGAATAATAGTGGTCCAATTCTATAAGGCATCCAGCATCTGTTTATATCTTAATGCCCTTTAATAAAGAAAAGGATTATTTGGTTTGGTAGGACCTCTATGGAAATTGTTACAGATTCTACCCGTATTGAACTTGTTTTCAATTATTATGTTTTATTACAATTTGCATACGGTATTATTTCATGTTAGAGGTTTTCGAGGAGAAATAAACTAATTAACTTTTTGCACCTTTAGAGCAATGCACATTTCAATTTCCTCTAGATTTTTATCACTGTCACCTGTGCATTTCCGTTCTTAGGTCTTGGACTTTACATTCAATCTGTAAACTCATGTGAGTTTATTAATTTCCTTCCAGAATTAAATAGATGAGAAATCAGCCAGCTCTGGGCCAATAATAAAAAGAACATCATAATGTAATATTAATCAACTGTTATGTTTGGCAGAAATATAATGGTGATTTTGAAGCAAAATAATGATGGAACATGGCATAAGACATTGAAATATTGTATTTGCACACATTTCCACTCTGATTAGGTTATTTAAATATAGAAATTGCTATGTATATATCAAACACATTTAACCCTAAAAAAGTACAAAGTACTTTTGATTAAAATTATTTAAATTTAAATATTTGATTTAAATATTTTCCTTTTTAATTAGCTTAGTCATTCAACAATTCCTAGTTACAAAGGTTGAAAATGTATTTTAAAATTGCAATTTCTTCATCTACTAGATATATCTGCACACTGATGTGGATCTAGGTAACTTCAATTCCACCACATAAACTGTAAATGTATATAAAAGAATTCAACATTTAAGACTATGTGCTTGTAAAAATGGAGTGCAAATTTCCATAATATCAAATTACTAATAATACAGACCAGTGCCGTGTGGAGGGCCCAATTTTGTCAGACCAACAAGCTGGGGTCAGACCCACGAATCCTAGCACAAACACATTAATGCACTAATGCACATACTTACATATACACCCACTGATGCACACATACACAGTAATTCACATACATACACACTCACAGCAATGCGCACTCACACACACTAATGCACACACACTCTAGGACATTCACACACTCTAGGACATTAAACACAGACTCACAGTAAAGCACACTAATGCACACTCACGATTTCAAGCTTACATATACACACATACTAATAAACATTCACATACTTAGATATAAACAGTCACACTAATATACACTCACACTAATGCACACTTAAAAAATGATGTTTTATTTGTAAATGTGCATTAGCAGGTACGATTCCAGCATGCTTCTGTTCTGTCTCAGTGTGGGCCAGTCCACAGAAATTTGAACTAGCAAATCTGTGTATGGGTATTGTACCTATCCTTGTCACCACAAGGTGGCTTTAGGGTCACTTGACTATCCCTGCCCATGGAAAATAGTTCCTAACCTTGTGGCTCATTAAGGAATTAAAGTCGTTTATAAACCAGGTTGCACTCAGCTTCTGTTGCTGGAGAATTGTTCTCTTGACCTCACTTTTTTTTTTCTGGTGTTCCTATGTGTTATTTGTAATCTGTTTTTTGACTCCTTGCTCTGAACTCCATTTACACTTCTGTCTTCTGATTTGGTATGCCACATTGGATCTATCATTATCTGATAATTGACTTCACATTGTACTTATGTTTATTGTACATACTGTTTATGCCTTTGCAATTTCTTCATCTACTAGATATATCTGCACACTGATGTGGATCTAGGTAACTTCAATTCCACCACATAAACTGTAAATGTATATAAAAGAATTCAACATTTAAGACTATGTGCTTGTAAAAATGGAGTGCAAATTTCCATAATATCAAATTACTAATAATACAGACCAGTGCCGTGTGGAGGGCCCAATTTTGTCAGACCAACAAGCTGGGGTCAGACCCACGAATCCTAGCACAAACACATTAATGCACTAATGCACATACTTACATATACACCCACTGATGCACACATACACAGTAATTCACATACATACACACTCACAGCAATGCGCACTCACACACACTAATGCACACACACTCTAGGACATTCACACACTCTAGGACATTAAACACAGACTCACAGTAAAGCACACTAATGCACACTCACGATTTCAAGCTTACATATACACACATACTAATAAACATTCACATACTTAGATATAAACAGTCACACTAATATACACTCACACTAATGCACACTTAAAAAATGATGTTTTATTTGTAAATGTGCATTAGCAGGTACGATTCCAGCATGCTTCTGTTCTGTCTCAGTGTGGGCCAGTCCACAGAAATTTGAACTAGCAAATCTGTGTATGGGTATTGCACCTATCCTTGTCACCACAAGGTGGCTTTAGGGTCACTTGACTATCCCTGCCCATGGAAAATAGTTCCTAACCTTGTGGCTCATTAAGGAATTAAAGTCGTTTATAAACCAGGTTGCACTCAGCTTCTGTTGCTGGAGAATTGTTCTCTTGACCTCACTTTTTTTTTTCTGGTGTTCCTATGTGTTATTTGTAATCTGTTTTTTGACTCCTTGCTCTGAACTCCATTTACACTTCTGTCTTCTGATTTGGTATGCCACATTGGATCTATCATTATCTGATAATTGACTTCACATTGTACTTATGTTTATTGTACATACTGTTTATGCCTCTGTTGCTTCCCTGTGTACTGCTTTTCAACCTTTATCATGGATGATCTTAGCTACCCTGACCTTGTTTGCATCTGTCAGTCCTGTATCTACTGTCGTCTGCCAGTCCCCAGTTCGCTGTTATCTGCCAGTTCCAAGACTCCTCACCATCTGTCAGTTCCAAGGTTTCTCACTGTTTGCAAATTCCTACCACTGTTCTTTGCCTGTAGAGGGTACAATGCTGCAGCAGACAGCTGTCTGCAAGCAGCTATCGAACCTGCAAGCCCCACACAGGGCCCCGAGCAAAAACTTGTTCCAGCAAAGAGACTCCCGTTTGACCTGGTACCCTCAGTCATGACAGGTGAACAAAGAAATATGATTTGAAAAGTATGAATAAACAAACATCTTTCAAATGGACATAATCAACTGTATCCTTTCTTAACTGAATATGAATATTTCTTAACATGTAAAGCACACTAATGCACACTCACGATTTCAAGCTTACATATACACACATACTAATAAACATTCACATACTTAGATATAAACAGTCACACTAATATACACTCACACTAATGCACACTTAAAAAATGATGTTTTATTTGTAAATGTGCATTAGCAGGTACGATTCCAGCATGCTTCTGTTCTGTCTCAGTGTGGGCCAGTCCACAGAAATTTGAACTAGCAAATCTGTGTATGGGTATTGTACCTATCCTTGTCACCACAAGGTGGCTTTAGGGTCACTTGACTATCCCTGCCCATGGAAAATAGTTCCTAACCTTGTGGCTCATTAAGGAATTAAAGTCGTTTATAAACCAGGTTGCACTCAGCTTCTGTTGCTGGAGAATTGTTCTCTTGACCTCACTTTTTTTTTTCTGGTGTTCCTATGTGTTATTTGTAATCTGTTTTTTGACTCCTTGCTCTGAACTCCATTTACACTTCTGTCTTCTGATTTGGTATGCCACATTGGATCTATCATTATCTGATAATTGACTTCACATTGTACTTATGTTTATTGTACATACTGTTTATGCCTTTGCAATTTCTTCATCTACTAGATATATCTGCACACTGATGTGGATCTAGGTAACTTCAATTCCACCACATAAACTGTAAATGTATATAAAAGAATTCAACATTTAAGACTATGTGCTTGTAAAAATGGAGTGCAAATTTCCATAATATCAAATTACTAATAATACAGACCAGTGCCGTGTGGAGGGCCCAATTTTGTCAGACCAACAAGCTGGGGTCAGACCCACGAATCCTAGCACAAACACATTAATGCACTAATGCACATACTTACATATACACCCACTGATGCACACATACACAGTAATTCACATACATACACACTCACAGCAATGCGCACTCACACACACTAATGCACACACACTCTAGGACATTCACACACTCTAGGACATTAAACACAGACTCACAGTAAAGCACACTAATGCACACTCACGATTTCAAGCTTACATATACACACATACTAATAAACATTCACATACTTAGATATAAACAGTCACACTAATATACACTCACACTAATGCACACTTAAAAAATGATGTTTTATTTGTAAATGTGCATTAGCAGGTACGATTCCAGCATGCTTCTGTTCTGTCTCAGTGTGGGCCAGTCCACAGAAATTTGAACTAGCAAATCTGTGTATGGGTATTGCACCTATCCTTGTCACCACAAGGTGGCTTTAGGGTCACTTGACTATCCCTGCCCATGGAAAATAGTTCCTAACCTTGTGGCTCATTAAGGAATTAAAGTCGTTTATAAACCAGGTTGCACTCAGCTTCTGTTGCTGGAGAATTGTTCTCTTGACCTCACTTTTTTTTTTCTGGTGTTCCTATGTGTTATTTGTAATCTGTTTTTTGACTCCTTGCTCTGAACTCCATTTACACTTCTGTCTTCTGATTTGGTATGCCACATTGGATCTATCATTATCTGATAATTGACTTCACATTGTACTTATGTTTATTGTACATACTGTTTATGCCTCTGTTGCTTCCCTGTGTACTGCTTTTCAACCTTTATCATGGATGATCTTAGCTACCCTGACCTTGTTTGCATCTGTCAGTCCTGTATCTACTGTCGTCTGCCAGTCCCCAGTTCGCTGTTATCTGCCAGTTCCAAGACTCCTCACCATCTGTCAGTTCCAAGGTTTCTCACTGTTTGCAAATTCCTACCACTGTTCTTTGCCTGTAGAGGGTACAATGCTGCAGCAGACAGCTGTCTGCAAGCAGCTATCGAACCTGCAAGCCCCACACAGGGCCCCGAGCAAAAACTTGTTCCAGCAAAGAGACTCCCGTTTGACCTGGTACCCTCAGTCATGACAGGTGAACAAAGAAATATGATTTGAAAAGTATGAATAAACAAACATCTTTCAAATGGACATAATCAACTGTATCCTTTCTTAACTGAATATGAATATTTCTTAACATGTAAAGCACACTAATGCACACTCACGATTTCAAGCTTACATATACACACATACTAATAAACATTCACATACTTAGATATAAACAGTCACACTAATATACACTCACACTAATGCACACTTAAAAAATGATGTTTTATTTGTAAATGTGCATTAGCAGGTACGATTCCAGCATGCTTCTGTTCTGTCTCAGTGTGGGCCAGTCCACAGAAATTTGAACTAGCAAATCTGTGTATGGGTATTGTACCTATCCTTGTCACCACAAGGTGGCTTTAGGGTCACTTGACTATCCCTGCCCATGGAAAATAGTTCCTAACCTTGTGGCTCATTAAGGAATTAAAGTCGTTTATAAACCAGGTTGCACTCAGCTTCTGTTGCTGGAGAATTGTTCTCTTGACCTCACTTTTTTTTTTCTGGTGTTCCTATGTGTTATTTGTAATCTGTTTTTTGACTCCTTGCTCTGAACTCCATTTACACTTCTGTCTTCTGATTTGGTATGCCACATTGGATCTATCATTATCTGATAATTGACTTCACATTGTACTTATGTTTATTGTACATACTGTTTATGCCTTTGCAATTTCTTCATCTACTAGATATATCTGCACACTGATGTGGATCTAGGTAACTTCAATTCCACCACATAAACTGTAAATGTATATAAAAGAATTCAACATTTAAGACTATGTGCTTGTAAAAATGGAGTGCAAATTTCCATAATATCAAATTACTAATAATACAGACCAGTGCCGTGTGGAGGGCCCAATTTTGTCAGACCAACAAGCTGGGGTCAGACCCACGAATCCTAGCACAAACACATTAATGCACTAATGCACATACTTACATATACACCCACTGATGCACACATACACAGTAATTCACATACATACACACTCACAGCAATGCGCACTCACACACACTAATGCACACACACTCTAGGACATTCACACACTCTAGGACATTAAACACAGACTCACAGTAAAGCACACTAATGCACACTCACGATTTCAAGCTTACATATACACACATACTAATAAACATTCACATACTTAGATATAAACAGTCACACTAATATACACTCACACTAATGCACACTTAAAAAATGATGTTTTATTTGTAAATGTGCATTAGCAGGTACGATTCCAGCATGCTTCTGTTCTGTCTCAGTGTGGGCCAGTCCACAGAAATTTGAACTAGCAAATCTGTGTATGGGTATTGCACCTATCCTTGTCACCACAAGGTGGCTTTAGGGTCACTTGACTATCCCTGCCCATGGAAAATAGTTCCTAACCTTGTGGCTCATTAAGGAATTAAAGTCGTTTATAAACCAGGTTGCACTCAGCTTCTGTTGCTGGAGAATTGTTCTCTTGACCTCACTTTTTTTTTTCTGGTGTTCCTATGTGTTATTTGTAATCTGTTTTTTGACTCCTTGCTCTGAACTCCATTTACACTTCTGTCTTCTGATTTGGTATGCCACATTGGATCTATCATTATCTGATAATTGACTTCACATTGTACTTATGTTTATTGTACATACTGTTTATGCCTCTGTTGCTTCCCTGTGTACTGCTTTTCAACCTTTATCATGGATGATCTTAGCTACCCTGACCTTGTTTGCATCTGTCAGTCCTGTATCTACTGTCGTCTGCCAGTCCCCAGTTCGCTGTTATCTGCCAGTTCCAAGACTCCTCACCATCTGTCAGTTCCAAGGTTTCTCACTGTTTGCAAATTCCTACCACTGTTCTTTGCCTGTAGAGGGTACAATGCTGCAGCAGACAGCTGTCTGCAAGCAGCTATCGAACCTGCAAGCCCCACACAGGGCCCCGAGCAAAAACTTGTTCCAGCAAAGAGACTCCCGTTTGACCTGGTACCCTCAGTCATGACAGGTGAACAAAGAAATATGATTTGAAAAGTATGAATAAACAAACATCTTTCAAATGGACATAATCAACTGTATCCTTTCTTAACTGAATATGAATATTTCTTAACATGAATATGGTCCTTGATTTCCGGGAAAGTATATAATTACAAGACACATTTTTTATGTTTGTATTTAGCCCATTCATTTTCAGACAATTAATTCTGTTTCCTGCCTGTTTGTTTCAGATGAAAATCGGGGGGTCGTTTAAAATTCAAGTACAAAATTTGTTGTCCAACACCCACATTTACTCTCACTCTCTCTGTCTCTCTCTCACTCACTCACATTCTCATTTTTGTTCACTCTCTCTCATGCTCTCTACATGAGAAATAACTTCTTTAATGACCACTTAAGCTTCCGTGTCTCGCAGCTCGGCTTCCTGGTCTTGCATCTCATTTTTCACGGAAGTTCTCATGAGGTTGTCATAGAGCAAAATGGCTTCTGGTGACCTCCTCTCCCCGATCCTCAAATCAGGAATAGACAACGTCACAGGAAGCTTGGTCATTTTGGTGGAAGTTTACACAAGGGCAAATTGGTTGAGCTTAAAGTGACGTCCTCCAACCTGACCATCCAATCGAGGTTGGTGAAGTCACCAGAAGATGTGAGACACGTAAACAGAACTGTGAGACACAGAAGTAGGAGTGAAAGAGCCTGTGGACTTTGGACGAGCTCTGTCTCGTGGAAGGGTCTGGCTTCATTTTCAGAGATTTGTACGAATTGACGAAATCAGAAAATTATGTTAAATTTGCAGTTTGATGAATCCAAATACACAAGTCTAATAATTGCTGCCTGGAAAATGGGAACCATGAGGCATGTGACACTATTATCTGCTCGTGTTATGTCGATCTGGCAACTAGATAAGACCCCTCTTCGGGATCCTAAGTGTGGTCCATTCTAGAGGTTAGATGGCACTTAGATGAACTCACAAGTGGTTAACAGAGTTAAGAGTTAACTCTTCTGGCCAGACTTGATGCACTAGCATGCACTACAGTTGTGTTCGAGGGCTTGCGAGTACCTGTGGCTTTAACTTTTGTAAGTTACAGGTAAGGCAATGCAAGTTCAAAAACACAATTAGGGGGAGAAATTGCCTCCTACAGTTTTTGGACTCCTAGATCCAAAGCAAATTAGCAACCTCTAGGATAGGCATGTAATGGTTGGCAAAGCAATAACATGTTGAAAAATTAGATAGTATTCATAAAAGGTGGATATGATGCCTTTAACTTTATCTAATAAATGACTGCATTTGATAGTGGTATGTAGGTTTACTTACAAGTCCAATTTGGAGAGATAATATCCCTTTGACTTAATTACCATCATACCAGGGCCGGACTGGGACTGAAAAGCAGCCCTGGAAAAATTTGGAGACCAGCCCCATATAGTTTATCTCACGGTGAAGCTCTTATACCCACACGCACCCCTTATACACACCCGAGTCACACTATGTGCCATTCTTTTTATCTCATTATTTGTATTAAAATGCCAGAAAGCAAAAGTGTTAAAAGGCCCTAATAAATTAAATACATTACACATAATGGGATCAAAACATTTACTACTGCGAACATTTTTAGATGAAAGAGTTCCATTTTATTCAGTGGAACAAAACACTGATCACATTATTCTTCACGATATTCTGGTAAGAAACTTTTATTTCTTTATTAATTCATGTAGACTATTTTTTTCCATATTTAATAAAAGCTATGATTGAGACATGTTTGGTTTTTATTTCCTTTCATTTGACAACCTACTCCCGAGTTATGCACCTCTGCCCCCAGGCTTGCCACTCTGCCCCCTGATATGCCTTATACCCCCTATATGCCACTCTGTCCCATGATATGCCTTCTAACCCCCTATATGCCACTCTGCCATATAGGGGATTAAAAGGCATATCATGGGACAGAGTGGCATATAGTGGGTATAAGGCATTCCTGGAGGCAGAGTGGCATGAAGGGGGTTAAAAGGCATATCATGGGGCACTCTGCCTCCAGAAAAGCCTTATGCCCCCCTATATGCCACTCTGCCTCCCTGATATGCTTTATACCCTCCTATATGCCACTCTGCCCCATAATATGCCTTTTAATCCCCTATATGCCACTCTGCCTCCAGAAATGCCTTATACCCCCCATATGCCACTCTGCCTCCCTGATATGCCCCAACCCTCCTTTATGCCCCTCTGCCCCGTGATATGCCTTTAAACCCCCTTTTTGCCACTCCACCTCCAGATATGCCTTTTGACCCCCTATATGCCACTCTGCCTCCAGAAATGCCTTATACCCCTATATGCCACTCTGTCCCATGATATGCCTTCTAACCCCCTATATGCCACTCTGCCATATAGGGGGTTAAAAGGCATATCATGGGACAGAGTGGCATATAGGGGGGTATAAGGCATTTTTGGAGGCAGAGTGGCATAAAGGGGGTTAAAAGGCATATCATGGGGCACTCTGCCTACAGAAAAGCCTTATGCCCCCTATATGCCACTCTGCCTCCCCAATATGCTTTATACCCTCCTATATGCCCCTCTGCCCCATGACATCCCTTTTAACTCCCGTTATGACACTCTGCCTCCAGATATGCTGTTGACCCCCTATATGTCACTCTGCATCCAGAAATGCCTTATACCCCTATATGCCACTCTGGCATATAGGGGGTTAAAAGGCATATCATGGGACAGAGTGGCATATAGGGGGTATAAGGCATTTCTGGAGGCAGAGTGGCATGAAGGGGGTTAAAAGGCATATCATGGGGCACTCTGCCTCCAGAAAAGCCTTATGCCCCCTATATGCCACTCTGCCTCCCCGATATGCTTTATACCCTCCTATATGCTCATCTGCCCCATGATATACCTTTTAACCCCCTTTATGCCACTCTGCCTCCAGATATGCCTTTTGACCCCCTATATGTCACTCTGCATCCAGAAATGCCTTATACCCCTATATGCAACTCTGGCATATAGGGGGTTAAAAGGCATATCATGGGACAGAGTGGCATATAGGGGGGTATAAGGCATTTCTGGAGGCAGAGTGGCATATAGGGGGACACACTTACATACACACACATGCCGATTTTTTTTGTTTTTAACAAATACAAAAAAACATTATACAGTACAAAAAATACATTATTTTACTCACCTTCTACTTCTCTTGACTTCCTGGTAGCTGCACACTGTTCTTCTCTATGCTGACAGCCAGGATGCCACTGACCTGACATCCGGTGCTGCAGCAGTGCGAGGGGGCGGAGCTTCCACCTCACGCGGCTCCCATCACTATGCAGCCATCAGACTGCCGAGAATGTAATCTAAACGGCCGGTGCGTGCTGATGCCGCCGGCCGGAGCTACTTTAACACTTTTATTTTATTTATATGGTAAGCTGGATCGGCTTGCCATATAAAGTAAAAAAAAAGTATTAAAGCAGCGGCGGCCGGCGGCATCAGCACGCACCGGCCGTTCAGATTACATTCCCAGCAATCTGATGGCCGCATAGTGATGGGAGCAGCGTGAGGGGTGAAAGGTGAGTGCGAGGGGGCGGAGCTTTCACCCCTCACGCTGCTCCCATCACTAGACGGCCATCGCACACGGCTGCTGGTTGCTGATGCCGGCCGGCCGGCCGGCCGCATCTGCACCCAGCGGCCGCTTTGATTAGATTTCGGGCAGCCTGGGGGGCAGCTCAGCGGCTGTCTTCATGGCCGCCCAGCCCACGGACCTTCCGGCCCACCGGGAAATTTCCCGGTATCCCGGTGGGCCAGTCCGGCCCTGCATCATACTTAAATATTTTGGGGGGATTGTTCTCTCTTTTATTTTGGTATTAGTTGATAAATATGATCAGTGCAATTAGACAAGAGTATTCTGTAAAATGTGCTCTATTTCCAAACCAGCTCCTTAATAAATTGTCTTGTTAGGTATTATGCAATGAATAACATTGTTTTTCTGAAATTAAAATGGGAATTGCACAGCAAAATAATCTATTTCTTTTATTAAGGGTGTTCAAACGAAATCCATCAACGGTGTCACAGCAACTCTATTTTTTCTCATATGCCCTCAGTTAATATGATCTAGAAAGGCATTTTAAGAATAATAATTTATCTAAGATATTAAACAAAAGCCTAATCTATAGTAATTGCTTCCCAACTGCTATCTCAATACATCAAAAATAAGATTTGGACAGTCTGACAAATATATCTTAGTTTTGGAAGCATTAATGTGCAGTCAATATAATTTATGGGTCCATTTACATAGTGAAGGGTAGAACATTTTCTGTAACGTCGACGTGCATAACTTAGTTGCTCCTGAAGTTCCGTTAAACAGATATTCTCAAACATTTGTCTGACAGCAGTAGATGTATGTTGGCATAAAATGTCCCTGAGGGTCCAACATTAACCATTATCATGTTTCTGAAATCACCTAGAGAAGTTGGGGTTATGCTATCCTTGAGGAAATAGCTTAATTAATCAAGGGATGTCTCACCGCATGTAATAGGGTATTTATTAAATGACTACAGGAATACCAAAAGAAAATGGTATATAAACTAAATGATATGGCATTTTGAAAACAAGTGTTTTGGTAACTTTAATGGCAGCTTCATAAGTGCAGAAGTACTAACATGTTAAAGGAATTAAGTATTCATTAAAACCAGTGGCATTACTAGTGGCAACAGGGCATAGTGGGTGTGGTGGGTGCAGACCTTACTAGGTGACAATCTAGCGGGGTGGCACTAGAAGCGGACGTCCTTTGCTCTGCTCATGCCTCATGTAGAGCCCAGATCTCTATTGAGTGCCACCTATGTGACGGACTGGACTGCCCACCGCTGGAAAAAGGCAGCAAAAAAAAGGCAGCAATAAATAGAAAGAGGAGTAGAGAAAGATAAAAGGCAGAGATGATATAAACAGAAACAGGACAGATAATGGATAAAAGGGAAGGGTAATAAAAAAAGGGGGAGATAATGAAAAACAAGATATAATTAAAAAAAAAGAGAGAGGGTGTGTTTTGAAACTATTTGTATGTTAAGGCATGTATGTCTACAGGCAAGCAGGTGTGTGGATGCAAGGGCAACTGTACGCTAGGATGTTTATGTCGAAGGGCAAGTGTGAATGTCTATGTGTATTTGGTGTATATGGGCAGACGTGTGTGTTAATGTGCAGGCATTTGGATGGGCAGAGTATATGTGTATATTTTGACAGTTTAGCAAATTCTGTTACTCTTTTGGGCCTAGAGGGTATAGAATGAATAAAGGGTGCGAGTGAGCCACTGAGTAAACTTTGCTGACGTCAACCAAAAGGAAAGGATATCCCCTCTAGGGTCTGTCTACGATTTCTCCCCCTGCTCTCTGTGACCAGTGCAGGGGGATCACAGGGAAGAAGGTGAGAAATGATGTTTCACCCTCTTCCCACAAGTGGAAAAAATGTACTAAAATTTGCTAAAAATAATAAAACAAATTTTAAAAAAATGCATAAAGTGAGCTAAGTGATGTGATAACCGCACCTCCTTCCGGCTGCAGCGGAAGTTGCCTATGTGAATCGCGTAGACGTCTACCTGCTGCCCTGACTACACACCAGGGAGTCAGAAGCACCGGTAAGTTTGGGGGGGTTAAATGAGGGGCATAAGACAGGAGGATCCAGGTCCCCTGCAGTGCTGTGGGGGATCTGGATCTTAGTCTCATAGTTAGACCTATTTGAGGTCTGATTATAAGACAACCCCGATTATAAACCTTGTCTTATAATCGATCAAATACGGTATATATATATATATATATATATATATATATATATACATATGTTTGTTGTGTCTTTAACATTGTACACCGAGTTTTTACAGCTTGATTGGCTGCCCAGGTGGTGGTTGTTTGCCATTTATGACAGGATCTATTGTATGCAAATCTCTCATTAAAGACAGTTGTTTCATTATAAAGACTCATGAGTGTCTGTAATTCTGAACAGATATTCAAGTGACCAAGTGGAAGGCTAAATGCAAGCACCTTGGACTCTCTTTTCTAGAGTGTAATTAGTTAAGGGTGGGGCTTATAATCAATTAACTATGTTGCTCTGTATAAAGGAAGGGGTTAAACTCACAGAGCTTGCTCAGAGTAAGGGGCTTGCATTTCTCCAAGTGACTATATAAGTTCTATAAATGGCCAGTTTGTGCACCACCACAGCAGTTAGTGCCACAATGGAGTTGCAAAGAGAAACCAAGATAGGCCAGATTTAGTTTAAATTCTGAAAGGGCTCACATCCCTCCCTAAAGTATGAGCAAGCTTGGAGATCTCACTTAGTGCACATCATGCCATATCGATGTGACAAGTGTGAACAATTGATCTCCTGAGGTAAACAACATGGGTTTACCTCAGGAAGATCATGCCAAATGAATCTTATTGATTTTTTTGATTGGGTGACTAAAGAAGTTGATCAAGGTGGTGCAGTAGACATTGCGTATCTGGATTTCAGTAAGGCCTTTGACACCGTGCCACATAGAAGACTTATAAGTAAACCGCAATTACTGAGTTTAGATCCCAATGTTGTTGAATGGATTAAGGAGTGGCTGAGTGACAGACAACAGAGGGTTGTAGTCAATGGCGTATATTCAGAGCAAGGTCTTGTTACCAGTGGGGTACCTCAGGGATCTGTACTTGGACCCATTCTCTTTAATATTTTTATTAGTGATATTGCAGATGGTCTTGATGGTAAGATATGTCTTTTTGCTGACGACACAAAAATTTGCAACAGAGTTGATGTTCCTGTAGGGAGAAGCCAAATAGCAAATGATTTAGGTAAACTGGAAAAATGGTCAGAGCTGTGGTTATTGGCATTTAATGTGGATAAATGCAAAGTAATTGATCTAGGGCATAAAATTCCAAGGGCAGAGTATAGAATATTTGATACTGTCCTAACCTCAGGGGCAGAGGAAAGGGATCTAGGTGTCATTTATTTCAGAGGATTTAAAGGTAGGTCGACAAAGCAATAGAGCGGCAGAAAATGCTGTTGCTCATGCTGCTGTTGTACAGATCACTGGTGAGACCTCACTTGGAGTATTGTGTACAGTACTGGAGACCGTATCTCCAGAAGGATATAGATATATTGGCTACTAAAATGGTTAATGGATTATAGGATAAAACTTACCAGGACAGGTTAAAGGATCTTAACATATATAGTCTGGAAGAAAAACGTGACAGGTGGGATATGATTTATTTAAATACTTAAAGGGAATCCACAATATAAAGGAAGGGAGTTTATTTAAAAGGAGACATACTACCACAACAAGAGGACATAGTCATAAGCTAGAGGGGCAAAGGTTTAAAGGTAACATCAGGAAATATTACTTTACGGAAAGGGTAGTGGACACATGAATAGACTTCCAGCAGAAGTGGTAGATTTTAATACATTAAAGATATTTAAGCAAGCATGGGATAGGCATAAGGCCAAGCTAGATATAGCTCTCTACGCTTTTCGCCGCTTGGCTTCCTCAGGAGAAAAGTGTGTCACAGACTTTTCTCCTGAGGAAGCCAAGCGGCAAACTGCGTAGAGAGAAAGTTTATTTAATCGCTTTTAGTTTCCTTTTAACACTTACCTCTTTAGCGGACCAACAAGTGGACTCTGTGATGACCAAGAGACTTTTGGAACTGTTCTACAGGGTTATTGCGTTTGTGCTTAACCCAAATTGTAAGTGCAATTCTTTATTGTGTTTCCCATTTCAGAATTTCAGAGGTACTATCACCATTGCGGTCTGTTTCACCATTTTTAGAATTTTATGAAGAATAAAATAAGTCTTATAAAGAACCATCGAATGGGTCTGATATTTCTATCTAAAGTGTGAGTGGAACTTACACACCTTTTACACATACAGTTACACAATTGACAATATTACACTATTTTGATTTTTCCCTTTGTCATTGCACCCCTACTTTGGACATATTTTTACTATCACACTCTGAGGAAGAGTAAAATTCGGGAAGCAGCAGACTGTGGGAAGTATTATTAATATATTTTGCATTTTTATACACGAGTTGGTGGGGATCACACTTTTTTTACATTGCTTTTTTAAACATCACAGATGCCACAGTTACATACAGTTCTTCCTTTTCCCCCTCTAAGTGTAAAGCCTGGTCCAAAAGTGGTACCAAGCAAGCCCCCAAACACATACAGATCAAAAGCTGAGTGGAATACTGATAATCATCTGTGATTTGAAAAATTGCAATTAACGAGATTGAAAATTAGTTAAAAATGTAGCCATATATTTAAAGGTAATTGCTTATTTTGGAGCATAACTTTCATGTAATAAATACATTTATTTTGTTTACCTGTAACATTTTTGTATAGGCCTTCCTTAAAATACAATGAAGTTTATCTTGACACTTTCAGAGTCATAGACACTATAATTCAAAGCAGTATTTCATACCCTTCATGTGGTTTTATCATCTGCATTTCTAAAGACATTTTTTTTATATTTCAGTGAGAAAATTGCATTTTGACTGCAACGTGAAAACAGATGATAGGGGTTGTTCATGGTCATCATCCAACATTTTGATTCCTATCTATGACAACCAAAAGAAAAAAATCACTGTATGGTAATCGAAAAACAAAAGCTTCTGGAAATGTTTGAAGTAAAAAATTGCATTTATGGTGCAGAAAACAACTACTATTTCAAAATACAAACAGATAAAATCACTGGTTACCTCAAGTACAGACATAGGTTTTGATGAAAAAAATAGCAATAATCAAACTTATTTCTTTCAAATCGTTCACAGCTAAGTTGCTGCTCTGACACCACATTAGTTTATTGTTATTGTAGTTATTCTAAACGCAATTATCTTGGATGAAAGCAATGAGTGGTTAATGCGTTTGCTAATTTTCAACTGAAGGCACAATTCATCCTGCTAAGGGTGGTAGATTTTTTTCTAGACTAGGCAAACCAACATTCTGACGTGAAAGTTTAGTCCTTTGTCTTCCCATGTTGTCTATTCTCCCGTTTTTTTAACCACATTGCTTCTCGCTTTCCTCTTAATGATCCTGCCACAGTTTGCATCTCAACTTTTTTCTTTCTGTCATCACCCTAGCTCAGCTCAAAACCCATCTCTACTTTCAGGGACCCCATGTGGCCCATCCTCAAGGCATCAACATCCACCATATAAATCTGCTGGTTTAAAAGAGCTTTGGTGGCGATCAACGATCAGAATGTAATCAGAGTAAGTATTGACTCACAAGAAAAACATATAATTTTGCTTCTGCAGAAGTCGATAAGACATCACCTTGAATAAGAAGGACATTATAGTGCATGGAAATGCATATCCAGGCTACAAAGTTATGAAGAATTGCTAGAGAAGTTGAATTTGTTTACATTACAAAAGGGAATGATAGAGGGGTTACGATAGCATTATACAAATAGATACAGTGACAATAACAGCACTCTCACGGGCAGCGTGTAGAGCTCTACGCGATTCGCGTAGACAACTTCCGCTCTACACGCTGCCCGGACTAAGCACCGGGGACTCAGAAGCACCAGTAAGTTGAGCGGGGGCATAGCACAGGAGGATCCAGGTCCCCTGCATCTGAGTCCCCGGTGCTTAGTCCGGGCAGCGTGTAGAGCTCTACGCGAATCACGTAGAGCTCTACACGCTGCCCGGACTAAGCACCGGGGACTCAAAAGCACCGGTAAGTTGGGGGGGGGGGGCATACACAGGAGGATCCAGGTCCCCTGCATCACTGCAGGGGATCTGGATCTTAGTGTCTTAGGTCTGATTATAAGACGACCCCGATTATAAGACGAGGGATATTTTTCAGAGCATTTGCTCTTATAATAGAGCAAATATTGTACCAGCCTAACACTGTATGTATATGCATATAGATAAGTTCAGACTTCTATAAATGACATTGATTAAGCAACTTTCCCATCACAGAGAAGTGAAGAATATTATTTGTTGGCCATAATAGCAATAAAAAAATAAAATCTAATCTAATAAATTTAACAGAACAAATAAATAAAGTTTTCTATCTATTAACATGACAGTGCTGATTTGATACAAAATGTATTACCTCTTGAAGTGATAAACCGTTTCATGGAAGATGAATGCAGTACAATTCGTATTTGTATTCATAGGAAATTTGCACTATAAATTATTGGTTGCACCTCAGGCTTGTAGCAAGAACAGATGGAGCTAAATCCATATAATTCTGAAATATAGTTTCAGAGAAAGCCATATGGAAAATATGAACATTTTATGGATTATAAAATTAAAAAGATATTGTTTTAGTAAATCTTCAATTACTTTCTCAAAATGTAGTGATGATGCCAAATACTGCCTTTGTTAATCAGCATTTCAATAATATTTTCTATTTATTATAAGTTGTAGGCAATTATTATTGATATCCCCATCCATCTCAGATTTGTAAAGTCAGTCCGGGCTTTTTACTCCCCATCAGTGTTTTCTATCGATCATGTATTTGACACAGCTTTTTAAACTTACCCTAGTTTGCAAAGTGAAATTTGTACGAATTTGCAAAAAGATAGACCAATAAATAGCCGCTGCCTAATTCCCATCTCAAAGCAGGTTGCTATAAATCTGCAAGAAAATCTGAACTCTGCAGCCAGCCCCATCAGAGTCATCCTTTGCAATGCCAGATCAATAAAAACAAGTCTGCTACCATTGCCAATCTTATTGAATCAGTAGAGCTTGCTTGCATTACTGAAACTTGGCTGGATGAAAACGCAGGGCCAATCTTGGAAGCAGCAGTCCCAAGCAATTATTCAGTGCACCACTGCCCTAGATTAGACCGCAAGGGAGGAGGAGTGGCAATCTGCATCAAATCCTCTTTAAATCCTAGGCCACTCTCAGTTAATACAACAAAGCATTTTGAATGCATAGCTGCCAGCATCTCCACTGTGAAAGGGTTCAGGATTCTACTGATATACAGGCCACCTGGCGATGGGAAGGGATTCATAGAGGAACTTGCAGATTTTATGACAGGGCTATAATCTTGGAATACCCAAAATGGCTAATCCTGGGGGACTTCAATGCCTAGATTGATGACACAGCTTCACAACTTGGGCAGGACCTCCTAAACATGATGAGTAGTTTTGGCTTCACACAAACTGTCACATCTGCCACTCATGAAAGAGGCCACATACTCGACCTAGTGTTCCAACTTGAACTTGATATCCCTGCTGTAAAAATAAACCCAGTAGTATGGTCAGATCATCACTGCCTAAACTTCTCCATCTCCTCAGAGCGAACCAAACTTACCCCTCCAAGGCTAGCCAAACGTCGCTCATTAAAGGGTTTGACTTCACCAATCTTTTTATCAAACCTCGACCTAACAGAATTACTGGGCATCTGCAAAGACCCCAACCTATTAGTCCAACAGTATAATAAGAGGGTGAGTGATACCTTAAACAGCCTTGCTCCGCTTCGCATTGAACCTATAAAAACCATCCGCCATGCTCCATGGTTTGACGACACCATCAGAATGCTGAAGAAAAAAGGCCATAAGATTGAAAGAAGGTGGCGTAAAACAAACAACCAGGATGATAAGCGCTCCTTAACCGAGCACATTACCGACTACCAACTCACAATTTCTAAGAAAAAATCTACATTCCTGTCTCGTGAAATCAGCCTTGCACACAACAGACCGGCCCAGCTCTTTCGCACCGTAGAAAGACTCTGCAACCCATCTTGCCTGCATACCTCCACAAATCTCACACAGTCCAAATGTGAAGATTTTGCAGCCTACTTTTCAGATAAGATAGCTTCCATCCGGACCTCTATTTCAAAAGGACAGGCAAAGGCATTACAGAGGTACAAAAACAGGGCTTCAAATTCCCCCACCCTGTGGACAAGTTTTAACATTCTAGGCAAGGAAGAAATCATCTCAATCTCAGAAAACCTGCGAGCAACCACCTGTGACTTAGATCCTGCACCTACATATCTCCTCCCTGCATGCTCAGAAACAGTAGGCCCAGTTTTTACAAAAATAGTCCAATGTTCTCTGGACTCCGGAGTTTTTCCAGACCTAATGAAAGAAGCAATCGTTAAACCTCTGCTAAAAAAGCCTTCCTTAGACCCAGAATGCTTAAAGAACTATAGGCCCGTCTCCAACCTCCCGTTTCTGGGAAAAATCATTGAAAAATGTGTGTTAATGCAACTAGAGGCCCATCTGTCAAGTAATAATATCTTGGATTCTTTCCAATCAGGCTTCAGAAAACATCATAGCACTGAAACTGCCCTGGTTCGCGTTCTGAATGATCTCTTGATGGCAAGAGACAAGGGTGATCATTCAATCCTAATTCTTCTAGACCTGTCGGCAGCATTTGACACCATTGATCATAAGATTCTTATTGAGCGGCTGCAAGACCTATGCGGGCTGGGAGACACAGTTCTAACATGGTTTAAATCATTCCTCACAAACAGGTCACTGAGGGTTTCATCAGGAATGTGTTCCTCAGCTCCCACACCACTAACATGTGGAGTACCACAAGGATCCATTCTATCTCCCACTCTGTTTGCCATATACATGCTCCCACTGGGAGACATCATCAGGCAACATGGATTAAGATACCACTGCTATGCAGATGACACGCAGCTCTACCTTTCCTTTGCACCAGGAACTAAGGATCCAACATCTCTTTTCAATAGATGCTTAGCAGATCTCTTAGAATGGATGCAAGCTAGCTGGTTAAAGGTAAATCCTGATAAAACTGAAGTCCTGTTGATCAGAGGACAAAAGATAACTCGGCCGATCCTAGGAAATACTAACACAACTGGCACAGAATTCGGGGGTTCAGAGCTACTCAGGTCAAGTGAAGTGCGAAATCTCGGAGTACTCCTTGACAATGGTTTGTCACTTAAACGTCAAATCTCTGCTGCAACAAAATCTGCCTTCTTCCATTTGAGGAATATAGCCAGGATAAAGCACCTAATCCCACCAGAGGATACTGCCACCCTAATCCATGCATTTCTGACATCTCGTCTGGATTATTGCAATGCTCTGTATGTAGGCCTCCCAGAAAAAGATCTTCACAAACTGCAGTTGGCTCAGAACGCAGCAGCCAGACTATTAACAAATCAACCCCGCTCTTGCCATATTACGCCTATTTTACGGTCTCTCCATTGGCTTCCTATCAAATGGAGAATTCACTTTAAGATAGGCATGTTGTCATTTAAAGCCCTAAAGGACCAGGGACCCTGTTACCTGAAAGAGCTATTAACACCCTACATCCCTGCTCGCCCCCTCCGATCCACACATATGTCTCTTCTCTCATTACCCAAAGTGCGCACAAAATCCGGCTCCAACGCATTCTGCCATGCTGCTCCCACATTCTGGAACTCTCTACCACTTTCAATCAGAGAGGCTCCATCTTTAGAAACTTTTAAAAAAGACTTAAAACCCATCTTTTCTCCCAATCCTTCAGATAATTCACTCTTTCTCGTATGCATATACCTGTAAAGTGCTTTGAGTCCCACTGGGAGAAAAGCACTATATAAATACTTGTTGTTGTTGAATTAGTCATAACAAGTCTCCAATGAAACAAACAAAACCAAATGGCAAAATCACCTACATTTCTGTAAAATTTGTCAATTTCTTCGCCATGTTTTGCCACCATTACAAGCCATTCTGGCACCATTACAACATGTAATGAGGTAAAGTGGGAAGCAGACATGAGCATTTGGGCCAACCTTTTTGGTTTGTTTTTGGTCCATTCGTTTTGGGGCACCGAATTATGTTTCCAGCCCATTCATCCGAAAATTTAGTGGCATTTTTAATTCAGAAACAAAATACTTTGCACAGTGCCCACATTCACTTGCTCTTTCCCATGTTCTCTCCCATGCTCTCTAAATGTTTCCCTATCTTCTCTGTCGGCCACTTCTGCTTCTTCATCTTCTATCTTTTATTTTCTCCTTTCTATTCTTACTTCAATCTTCTACCTGAAGTGGGTTTGGGGCCATTGTAACATGGATCTCAACTTTTAAGGGTCCATTTCAAATCCCAAAGTATTAATTAAGTAGCCAAGGAAGGCTACCTTTGGGCACTTCAAATTTACATCTCCCTAGGTAAGCATACTATTTTTCCTCAAAATAACCTTCAAATATCCAACTTGGTGAAAATACGGGAACCCCTTAACCTGTCAAACATTTCAGAAATAAGAGGTGGGGGGTAGGTGTTCTTTATAGGTATACCATTCAAGGTCCGGTAGTCTATACAGGGCCCATCTTTTTTAGACACATAAAAAAAAATCCAGCTGTAGCCGAGGGTAGAAATTAATGAATCCCTTCTGTAAATGTTTACTGATATATTGGTCCATGGCCCCAGTTTCTATTGGGGGCCAGTTACAGACCCTTCCTTGGGGTGGAACTGTTCTAGGTAGAAGATCTATGGGGCAGTCGTAGAATCTGTGTAAAAGCTGCCATGAGAACCTCATTATTCCAGCTCACTTCTGAAGTCAATGTCCAAAACTCAATAGCATAATTAGGCAGAGAAAGCGAGCCTTGGCATAGAATCAAAAGGTTGGAAGAAGCGGTATGGCTCGAGTCAGGCATATCGAAAATTTACAATTACAAATTCAGTATAGTTGCTCACTAGAGGAATATTTTGCTCCCAAATCAGGGACGCCCAGACCAAGGATAGAATGTCCATGAATAGTGTAACAAGGTGCGGGGTGTTGTTGTGGAAGGGGTATACATTCCCCCTCGATTTTGCAGGGTTTTCTATGACATATAGGGCAGGCTGGTGCTCCGCCCCGCAGTTTACATGCACCCGGACTGACCCAGGATCCAGGCCAGGAGTTTAAGCTGACTCCAATGCACTGGTCAGCTGCAGGTAATTAGATGCACTGGCTGCAATATAACCTGACCTGTTGGACAGAAGGGAGAGTTTGTTTTGGAAGCAGCAGGGCTTGCTTTGCACAAGAGAGCCCATCAAAAAGGTTGGTGGGATTACGTTTTGTTTAGTTTTAGACCCTGTGTAGTGAGGGAAGTTATATGTTAGTAAGCGCTCAGACGAGCTAGGCTTTTGTTTGTAGAGAATTTGTGTTCTGTGTAATCCTGTAAATATCTTCATACGTGGACTACAAATAAATTGTGGGTGATTACCTAATTGAGATGTGGCGTTAATACCCTAGAGGACCGTGCTGTTTGGTACCCTGTGTGGGTGCAGGATCACAATATGGTGGAGAACGCGGGCATCAGCACATAAAAGGTCTGTGGGTATGCAAAGTCTCTGCCAGTCTGCATATTGAAGATTGTTTGTGAATCGTGGGACACCCACTCAGTACAGTACCTTCATACTAGTCATCTGCCTTGGTGTTATGATGGAAGAGCTGGTGAAGGCTTTGGTACAGGCGACTGCTGTACAGCAGGAGACTAATCGTTTACTGACTGCACAGGTTGAAAACCTGAGAGAAGCCCAGCATGAGGACAGAGCTGTCCTTGCTAATGTTTTGCAGAAAGTGCTGTCGCCCTCTGCAGGGAGCCCTACTGTGGATAAGGGGCCCCGTATTCGAGCAACTGATTTCCTGCATAAGATGTCAGAGGCAGATGATGTGGAAGCTTATCTCACTACTTTTGAGAGGGTTGCTACCAGAGAAAACTGGCCAGCAAGCCAGTGGGCGGGGTTACTAGCTCCTTGTCTAAGTGGGGAACCCCAGAAAGCCTATGAAGATTTACCTGATGACCAAGCCCAGGACTATGTACAACTCAGAAAAGAAATTCTAACAGGTATAGGCATAACCCCTGCCCTTAGAGCCCAAAGGTTTCATAAGTGGGCTTATGACATGGGTAAACCTACACGGACCCAGATGTATGAGTTGCTGAGGCTTGCGCAGAAATGGCTGAAACCTGAGATCAACTCTGCTACTAAAATAATGGAGATGGTGGTCATGGATCGCTTTCTCAGGAACTTGCCTACAGAACTGCGACAATGGGTCAGCCAAGGGGACCCGAAGGATCCAGAGGAGATGATGTGTCTGGTTGAGAGGTATTTGACCGTTAAGGAGCTACATAGTACTTCTCCACAGCCAAAGTCCAGATCCCTTAACAACCGGACAAGCGTGAAAACCGGAAGCAAAGGACAAAACCCTGTACCCCGCATGGGACAATATGACTATGGTGGTAACAGGCACCCGGCATTCCCATTACGGCCACAAGAGCAGACTGAGGAACAGATAAGATGCTTCAAATGCCACGAGCCGGGACATTTTGCGCGTAATTGTCCAGAGGGTGAAGAGCCCATGCAGTGTGATGTAGGAGCCAGGGCCCTACACAAGACTGTGTTGACTTGTTCAAATATGTGTGTGGTTACTAGTGCTGTTGATGCAACTCATTTAAGACCAGTGAGGGTGGAGGGGAAGAGTGTACAAGCATTGATTGATTCTGGGAGTAAAGTTACCTTGATAAAAAGTGCTCTGCTTCAGCCAGAGAAAGTAGATACCAGGCAGCTTCTTGATATTTATACATGGTATACATGGTATACATGGTGACACCCACTCATACCCCACGGCAGAGGTTGATATTGTCACGGATGTAGGAAAGGTCAAATGGCAGGTAGGGGTGGTACCCCTGTTGCCCTACGATGTAGTATTAGGGAGGGACTTCCCCCATTTCTGCAACATAACCGGAAAACCCTCAGTTCCTCAGGTAACGTGCTCTGAGGAAACCCATGAGGAAGAAGGAATGGATAATGTTTTTCCTTTCTCCAGTATTGATTGGGATCCATGCAAGGAACAAGAGTCACCAGTAGTGTGCCTGGGTAATGAAGTAGAACCTCCCCATAATGAGGCCCCCTTAGCACAAGTAGAGTTTCAGGATCTGGGAGTCCACCCTGGAAATTTCCGAGCTGCCCAATGGGAGGATACAACCCTGACAGCAGCTAGAGAGAATGTGCAAGTAATGGAGGATACCATTGTAAACCCTGACAAGCACTTAAGTTCTCCTTATTTCAAAGTAAAACATAACCTGCTTTACCGGGTAGAGAAGAAAGGGGAAGAGGTGATGGAACAGTTGCTGGTCCCACAATCGTATAGACACACGGTGTTAAAACTGGCCCATAGCCATGTGCTAGGTGGGCACCTGGGATTTGAGAAGACCAGAGAGAGGGTTCTGACCCGGTTTTATTGGCCAGGTATATACGCTGCAATAGAGAGGTATTGCAAATCCTGCCCCGAATGTCAATTAAAGGCACCGCACAAAGGTTTCCGCAGCCCACTGGTACCCCTTCCTGTTATCGAGGTCCCTTTTGAACGAATTGCAATGGACCTGATAGGGCCTCTGCTTAAGTCAGCTAGGGGACATCAATACATTTTAGTTGTTGTTGACTATGCCACGCGTTATCCTGAGGCAGTTCCCCTACGGAATGCCTCCTCTAAGAGTATTGCAAGGGAGTTAATGATGATGTTCAGCAGGACGGGTATACCAAAAGAGGTTCTCACAGACCAGGGAACTCCTTTTATGTCCAGGATTATGACCGAGCTATGTAAGCTGCTCAAAATTAAACAGCTAAAAACCTCAGTATACCATCCTCAAACGGACGGACTGGTAGAGAGGTTTAATAAAACATTAAAGGCCATGCTACGCAAAGTGGTAGACAAAGACGGTAAGAACTGGGATTATCTCTTACCATATCTTATGTTTTCTATTAGAGAAGTCCCACAAGCTTCCACAGGGTTTTCACCCTTCGAATTATTATATGGCAGACACCCCAGAGGTATTTTAGATATTGCCAAGGAAACATGGGAACAAGAGCATACCCCTCACCGTAGTGTTATAGAACATGTTGCTCAAATGCAGGAGCGTATGGAAGCTATAATGCCCATAGTGAAGGAGAACATGTTAAAAGCCCAGAGGGCCCAACAAGTCAGTTATAACAGGAATGCAAGGCTTCATATCTTCAAACCGGGGGACCGGGTATTGCTTCTTATCCCTACAGTTGAAAGCAAGTTCCTAGCCAGCTGGCAAGGACCATATGAAATTATTGAGCGTGTCGGTGAGGTTAATTATAAAGTAAGACAGCTGGGTAGGAGGAAGGCAGAACAGATCTACCATGTGAATTTATTGAAGCCATGGGTAGAGCGAGAGGTCTTCACCATGACCAAAGGGCAACCCACTCATGTTGCTTGTGGGAAAGAACCAGAGGTGTACATTGCTGACACTCTTGCCTCTCATCAGAAACAGGAAGTCAGAGAGTTTGTGCTAAAAAATAGAGATGTGTTTTCCCCAGTACCAGGAAAAACACACATAATAAAACATGATATTATCACCGAACCCGGAAAGAAAATCAATCTGAAGCCCTACAGAATACCCGAGGCTAGACGTGAAGCGGTTAGTGCAGAGATAAAAAAGATGCTAAAACTAGGGGTGATTGAAGTGTCACAAAGTGAGTGGAGTAACCCAATTGTGTTAGTGCCTAAACCAAATGGAGAAATACGCTTCTGTAATGACTTCCGAAAATTAAACAATATCTCCAAGTTTGATGCCTATCCTATGCCTCGGGTGGATGAGCTCACAGAGAGGTTGGGTAAAGCTAGGTATCTGAGTACATTGGACTTGACCAAAGGATATTGGCAGGTTCCCTTGACAGAGAGAGCAAAGGAAAAGACTGCTTTTTCTACCCCTGAGGGGTTGTTCCAATACAATGTGTTACCGTTTGGTTTGCATGGTGCCCCAGCCACCTTCCAGCGTATGATGGATAGGATACTTAGGCCCCATAGAGAGTATGCAGCTGCCTATCTGGACGATGTAGTGATTCACAGTGTGGACTGGGAAACACATCTGATGAAGGTTCAGGCGGTAGTGGATAGTATACGGGCTGCCGGTTTGACTGCCAACCCCGCTAAGTGCTCTTTAGGCTTAGAAGAGGCTAAATATCTGGGTTAGACAATAGGACGGGGGCTCCTTAAACCACAACAGAGCAAGGTAGCAGCCATCTCCAATTGGCCACGTCCTGTAACAAAGAAACAAGTAAGGGCATTCTTGGGCTTAACTGGCTATTATCGCAGGTTCATCCCTGACTTTGCCACCATTACTGCCCCGTTGACTGAGCTCACAAAAGCTAAAGGCCCGGTTATGGTTAAGTGGACCCCAGAAGCAGAACATGCCTTTCAGGTCTTGAAAGAGGCATTGTGTTCTGACCCCGTATTGGTAGCTCCGGATTTTTCTAAACAATTCATTGTACAGACCGATGCGTCTGATGTTGGCCTGGGCGCGGTTCTTTCTCAAGCACATGATGGAGAGGAACATCCAGTCATGTATCTAAGTCGGAAGTTAAATCCTCATGAACAGAGGTACTCAGTGGTTGAGAAAGAATGCCTGGCTGTTAAGTGGGCACTAGAGTCCTTGAGGTATTATCTGTTGGGTCGAAGGTTTACACTGATTACTGACCATGCACCTTTAACCTGGATGAGGCAGAACAAGGAAAAGAATGCCAGGGTTACCAGGTGGTTCCTTAGTCTCCAGCCATTCCAGTTTACTATGGTTCACAGGGCTGGTACTGCCCAGGGTAATGTGGATGGCCTCTCCCGAGTTCACTGTTTGTGGTCCAAGGCCGCTCGCCCCGATGGGTCTGAGCTGGGGGGGAGGATATGTAACAAGGTGCGGGGTGTTGTTGTGGAAGGGGTATACATTCCCCCTCGATTTTGCAGGGTTTTCTATGACATATAGGGCAGGCTGGTGCTCCGCCCCGCAGTTTACATGCACCCGGACTGACCCAGGATCCAGGCCAGGAGTTTAAGCTGACTCCAATGCACTGGTCAGCTGCAGGTAATTAGCTGCACTGGCTGCAATATAACCTGACCTGTTGGACAGAAGGGAGAGTTTGTTTTGGAAGCAGCAGGGCTTGCTTTGCACAAGAGAGCCCATCAAAAAGGTTGGTGGGATTACGTTTTGTTTAGTTTTAGACCCTGTGTAGTGAGGGAAGTTATATGTTAGTAAGCGCTCAGACGAGCTAGGCTTTTGTTTGTAGAGAATTTGTGTTCTGTGTAATCCTGTAAATATCTTCATACGTGGACTACAAATAAATTGTGGGTGATTACCTAATTGAGATGTGGCGTTAATACCCTAGAGGACCGTGCTGTTTGGTACCCTGTGTGGGTGCAGGATCACAATAGAGATATAATATATAGCTTTGTCAGAAAGAAAAAGGTGTGAAGACATCTCAAAATCAATAGAGCGGGAATCCTCTTGCAGCCAGCTGTATCCCCTCTGTAGCGGAAAAGGTAACCAGGTAGACTTGGACCACACTGCACCAGTTTTCGAGATAATAATGGTACTTGAGAACAATCAGTTCTAGCAAGTAGCATCTGGAAAGCTTGAGCAAACTGATCCGTCCAGTGATCCAAAAACATAAAATTCTGGTTCATAAACTGAGTTCCTCATTATGTAATCCAAAACTATAGGCAATGGTGAGATGACACCTGGGTCAAAACTAGGAATCTACATCCTCAAGCTGAATCAAACAACAATGCACTGGGTCAGAATACAAACCCTCAGACAGTGTGCTTGGCACAGGAGGGATATCGCTCGGACAGGGCGCTTGGCACAGGCGAGATATTGCCCTCGGACAGAGCACTCAGCCCTCAGACAGGGAGCTTGACACAGGCAGGATAGCCCTCAGACAGGGTACTCAACCCTTAAGGCAGGATAACCATACCTGGGAACTCTCCGGGTTTGCCCAGAGATTGCCGGGTGAAGCACCACTTCTCTGGTTCTCCGGGTCAAGACCCGAATCCTTCGGGTTGCGGGAGCAGGGTCTTGACACGCCCCGCTCCCTGTCCATTTATTTTCTTGTCTGTCAAGGTTGTGATAGCTAGGTGGTGGAGGAACAGGGAGGCATCTGCGTATTCTGAGGTATTAGAGATCATTACTCATATTAAAAATATGCAACCCATTACATACTTGATTAGAAATAACTTGGCTTATGTTGCTTATGGCAGATGGAAGAGAGAGAAAAAAATCTCAAAAAAAAAAAAATATTGGAAAAAATGTGCAAGAAGGGGGCACCCTGCAATAACAACAAAGTTAATATAGCTGGCATGCAAATGACTGTATTAATTATAGGTATAGGATAGGTTAACAAGGAATCTGCCATGACGACCAGTAAATCTAACTTTCTCTTATACCAGATCTTTCCATAAACATTAGAAAGATAAAACATTTTTTTTTTCAAATAAATAGAAAGCAAAATTGCATTCAGCCACTAAAGAAAACCAGTGCCAATTCATTGGTAGCTGACTTTAGGTGAATTTTGCATCATAGAACCAAAGATTACATATTTTCATATTATGTATCTCATGAAACTAACAACATGCATGGGGTTGATAGATGATAGTGTATATTTTAGAATATATATGTAGATTTAGATTTTACAAATGATAAATTCCATGGTGAAACTTTACAATGTCAAAATAAATACGAAAGTATTTATTTCTAAAAAGTTAAAATGGAAGGTAATAACACAAGCACAATTTTATTTTCTCATTAGTTTATCAATTCACAAACAACTTTGAAATATAAGTTTTCTAGAATTTCTTTTTTTGTATTACACAAATATTGCATTCGAGTATATGATTATGTTTTTATGTCATCTCAGATTAATTAACTTAATTATATGAAATATGACTCTACAAAGTCTCCTAATTAAAAAAACACAACGTGTGTTATATTACATAACGGTCCTAAATCATGTGTACAAAAAAAATGGTCTCAAGCCAAGAAATTTGCACAGGTGAACCAAATCACCAGTTGTGATTTGGAGGGGGATGACTACACCTAATAATCAAATAACAACCACAAACTATATATTGCATGGAAACAACCCTTGGAGATTTCAGAAATGCCTCTGTTACTTTTATAGGAAACTCATAGCAACCATGAATCTTCCAAGAACAGAGGATTTTTTTTTCAACCTTTTTATGTTCAAGGATAAATACTGCATGCTTCGCTATCAGAAACAAAAAAGAAAACACAAAGCATCCATTTCCCATGTCTACTGATCACATAGATGGAACAAAAAGTTATTTTCTAAAACTAGAGGGTAAAAAGGTTTAGATGTAATGTAACACGTCGGAGTCACACTGATTTCAACCAGGAATGGGAAACATTATTATTCTTTTTTTTTTGGAGGGGTACCTATAAATACCAAAAATGCCAACACAAACATCAAATTTCCTGGGAATCTCAAGGAAACCCCATTTACCTTCTTATGTGGATCATTGCTACCAAAAAAACATTTCCTCTATCTTTTTTTTTTTTTCAATTCTCTGTTTATTGCACATTTGGGAAAATAAACACAATACAGAGTGTCATATACAGAAATAACAATGTACATCCGGTATGGTTGGACATAGGCCTAAGGAACACGAACACCATGGAACTACAGCCTTACAGGCAACAAAAGAATTGAATGTAGCCAATTGGACAAGAAGAATCTACATTTGCATTGTATTCTATGTCTGAATGTCCTCTGCACCAGAATGCATTGTGCCTACTTTGACCCTTCTAGTGAAAGGTAATGTTAATGTTATAGCATAATGCTAAGTTATTTTAGACAATTGTATGCTTCCAAGTTTGTGACACCAGTTTCAGGAAGGCCCTTTTCTGTTCCTGCATCACTGTGCCCTTGTGCACAAAGTAAGGTCCACATGGCTTCAAACTGATGGCTTCATCAGTTTGGTGTGGAGGGACTCAAGTGGTTTCCATTTATCCCCACTGAACACCTTTGTGAAGAACTGGAATGTTGACTGTGAAGCAAGCTTTCTCGTCCAATATCAGGGTGTAAAGGGTGTGTCAATTGTCTATTATTGCCCATGGTTTTTGAATGAGGTGTCCAACAAGCTTATATAGGTGTGGAGATCAATTGTCCACATAGTTTTGGTCATATAGTATATATAGTACCGTTCAAATGTTTGGAGTCACTTAGCTGTTTTCATGCTAACAAGGACATTTCATGCTGTACTAACATAACTGCAAAATGATTTTCTAATGATCAGCCTTTTAGACTTAAGCTTGGATTAACTAGTACAACATGCCATTGGAACACAGGAGTCATGGTTGTTAAAGGACATCTGTAAGCCCAAGAAAATATTCCATTTAAAATCAGCCATTCCCAGTTACAATAGTCATTTATAACATTAGTGATGTCTATGCTGTGTTTCTGATCCATTTGATGTTATTTTAATGGATGAAATTTGCTTGTGATCCCAGAGAAAATGATATAGAGTTAATTAATTAGTAGAAATCCATTGTCAGATGTTCTGACGTCAAATTGTTCAGATGTTCATTGATCCACTTAAGTATTGTTAATTTATGGTACAAGAATGCAGTGGAAAGAAAATCTTCTGAAATACAAGTGAGTATTTAGTGAGTTTAATGGGAGACCTACCTGATGGCTATCCCTGTGCCACACACTAGAACATACTCTTTTAAAACCAGTTTTGTTAGCTATGCAAGCAGTGTACCATACAATCAATTTATAGCAAGTTGGGGGAAAAAAAGAATAAAACATTAATTTGTTCAGCTAGTTCTATTAATCAAACCAGGATCCTGAAAGCAGAAATTGGAAGAGAGCAGTGTACCACAAATCACCTAAATTAAAGTAATCAAACTAGAAGTTGTATTAGGGTAAAAAGGGACAGGAAGATGCATATTGGAAAGGCACAGTGATCATGTTTGGCCAAATCTCTATATTCTAAATAGGAAAGAAGTGTCCAAAAATAAGTACAGAATATAAATCAGAAATAAATTAGTTATTATTCAAGACTACATATTTTAGCATATTTCATGAATTAGGATAACTCTAGGGTAGCATACAGAACGCTTGTAGGTCCAAAGTACTAAGGTACCACTTGAAAGGTCATTTGTGTCTAAGATATTGTTAGTTAATTATCACCTAGTGTATTCCCCAACGAAACCATGGGACCAACATTGCTATCACAAGCCTTATCCCTCCATTTTCATACCTACTGTTGTTGCTGCGAGTTGTCAGCTACTCTCAGGACTCAAAATAGAGGAACCAGTTTTTCCTTCCGTCCACCTCTGCAAACAGGGCATGCGATGTGGTGACCACATCAGGCATCTCTTTCCAGGATACATAATTTTGACATATTGCAGACAAGCCCAGATAAATTGCTGCCCTGCAGTATGGGGGATGTATAACTGGCTAATTGGTTCCCTACCATGAGTCTATACATCCCCCAAAACATAGGGCGGCATGTTATCTGGACTGGTCTGCTATATGTAAAAATTATGTGTCCTGAAAAACATGCCTGATGTCGCCACCCTAACATGTGAGCAACTACATCAGTCTGTTGACAGACTTTCCTATGGTTTTTGATTGCGTGTGGGATGTATAACCGAGTTTCTGCATCCAACATTTTGCAGGACAGTACTTTACATTAGTTGGTCAGCAACACATAAAAATGATACGAGTCCTGGAAAATGTGGCTGACATTGCCGCTCTAGTGTTATTGTTAATATTATTATTGTTTTATATTGCTCCATCTTATTCCACAGTGTTTTACACAGGTGATATATATATATAACATAACAATTTGACTTATAGAAACAACAGGTGAGAAGGGCCCTGATTGAAATTATGATGAAGTGCTTTGTTCGCTTCCTGTCACACAGGCCAGGGCACCATACACATGCACCAAGAAAGATATGTATGTTGCTATACTTACATTTAAAGGGAAACTGCTACCGAAATCCATGTTAAGCAGTCCAACAATATCTCAAATTTACCCAAATCAAGATTAGATTTGTCATCCTTCCTGAAATTCACTGGACATTTCCTAATTTAGGGTGTCTGTGCCACATCCCTTATTGCTGTGAAGCAGTAGCGTACCTAAAGGGGGCGGCCTGCCCCAGATGACACTCATCAGGAGGGTGCCTGGTGGCCCGACGGCCACCTACCTCAGGCCGCTTCTTACGGCTGTGGAGGTCGCACAATGTGCGATGAAGCTCTTTTCCTGCTTCCCCTGCATAGGAAAAGTTTCCTCACACAGTGCATGAGCTGTATTGGTGGTACCTGTGTATAATGTGGGGAGCTGCTCCCTCCAAACGTTTATTAGAATAATTATAACAACAATAAATAATAACGCAAGCTATTTGTGATTTGCTTCAAGCTAATATTACTAGTACAGTGTTCAAAACTTTCATAACTGTTTCACAGGTGTGTATGTGTGTGTGTAGGTAGGTGTGTGTATCAGTCACACACCAATCACACTTTACTGCATGCACTGCTCTCAGCCAGCTAGATCTCAATACCACACACCACTCTCAGCCACACAAATCACATTTTATCATATATAAAACAGCCACACATTTGACAAACAGCCATGCATATTAGGATTACATATTTTTATAAAATTGTAGTTTAACACAGAATAACAAAGAAATTGATCTTCCCCTACTTTTACGTAGGTTTGTGTGTGTTAGTCACACCAATCATGCACTGCTCTAAGCCATCTAGATCACACTCTACCAAACACTTCTCTCAGACTAATCCAAAATGTCTCTATTGTTTTTACCCAAAGTTAACAACCCTACCCAGGAGCCCATTGGCTGTAATCGTGGAAGAGGCTATACGTGTAAGTGTTACAAAAAAATATATGATGGATTATTCTTTTGCTTCATTCTTCTCAGTAAACTTGAGTTAAGAAAATTATTTTCTTCTCTACAGTTTTTTTGGCATTTGAAATTCTATTAGTTATTATTGACATCCCAGTACCCAGATTTAAGTACTTGCCCTCCAAGACTTCAAAATCAATTTCCTGTTGAGCTGTGAACTTTTAATTAAAACTCAAGATTCACAGGATCATATTAGCCATCTTACAGAAGAAACTGAATATGTATAATTCTGCCAGTGTCTTGTATATTAGGAACCATAGAGATATTGGATTTATGGTTAATTGCTTGCTGACAAAAATAATTGCAAACCATTTTTTTATGAAGACTTATCACACACTTAGCATTGAAGAGCAAATTCTTAAATATTTCATATTGAAATTAGTCAGGCCCTGTGTGTTATTGGAGTTATATAGAGGTTGACATTTCTCTATAATCACACATAGTTTTTTGAAGGAATATCTATTATAGACAAAAAAGAAGATAAAGATGCAATAAAACAATTGGGTTCTCAACACTCAATGGCTTTTTGTGGGTGGAGGCTGTATGGCTCTTCAAGGTATATTTACAAATGGAGACTTGATTTGGGATTTGGGATGATTTTAGGAGAATGTTTGGGCTCCAGTGATCATCCATCAGTGATTTAATGTAAGCATACCTGGGAACTCTACCGGTTTCACCCGGAGACTCTGGGAGAAGCTCGACACCCAAATGAAGGGAATTATATAAATGAGGCTAAATATCTAGCCCACTGGTTAAATAAATACTTCTGTTCCCAAGGCAGAATATTGGGGACACTGTTCTGTCAGTGACAATGGAAGAGAGGGACTTAGGAGTAATTATTTCTGATGACTTAAACGTAAGCTGACAATGCAACAAAGTATCTGAAAAAGCAAGTAGGATGCTGGATTATATAGAGAGATGCATTAGTAGAAGGACGAGGGAGGTGGTTCTGCTACTTAACAGATCTCTTTACAGACCACATCTCCAGAAGGATGATGACACATAGGAGAGAGACGAACGCTACAAAAATGGTAAGTGGTTTTCAAGATAAAAAATTATCAGGAAAGACTAAGGGATTTGAATGTGTAGCTTGAAGGAAAGAAGAGAAATGTGAGATGCAGTACTAACATTTAAATACTTAAAGGGATAACAAAGTACAGGAGGCAAGCTGAAAGGAGGGCAATGTTAGAACAAGAGTTCATAGTCTAAAAATAGAGGGTCAGAGGCTTGGAGGTAATGTCCGGAAGTCCTGTTACACTGAGAGGGTAGTGGATAAATGTAACAGTCTCTAAAGCTATGCTCACTATAGCACTATACCAAGGACTAATAGGGGTTTTAATCCCTTACAACAAGAAAATGGGCAGACTACATAGCCGAATGGTTCTTATCTGCCGTCAAATTCTATGTTCCTTTGTTATATGTAAGGGAACGCACATATAAAGTAAAAAAAAAAAATAATTGAAAGCTTAGGATATGGAGTACCAGTTGTCATCTGTGACATCAGGCAAGAGCTGACACACACAAAATATGAACACCAAGATGTGATTATGCAGTGAAACAAAAAGCCATTTAACCTTAGTCAAGCCCCATTACTCACTGAAAAAGCATGTATTATTAGAAATATCCCTTACGAAAAAATTACTGCAGTTTTTCTGAAGTAATACTGCAGTTTTTTGGACATGAAAAAACTGCAATACTGCACTTTTACTGCAGTATTACTGCACATTTACTGCAGTTTTACTGCATTTGTACTTCACTGTACTGCAGTTTTACTGCAGTTATTTTTGTACGGAAGTACAAATGCAATAAAGCTGCAGTACATTGAAGTACAATGCAGTATAATTGCAGTAAAAAAGTAAATGTGCAGTAATAATGCAGTACAGTGAAGTACAAATGCAGTAAAACTGCAGTAAACGTGCAGTAATACTGCAGTAAAAGTGCAGTATTGCAGTTTTTTCATGTCCAAAAAACTGCAGCATTACTTCAGAAAAACTGCAGTAATTTTTTTGTAAGGGATCTCTTGTTCTCCATTGCTCAGTGGGGGGCAACTGTATGATGAAACGTGTATGAGAAACTTCTACATATGAAGGCAGGTGGATAAATAGGTCCAGCATTACTTTAATCAGTAATGACCACTAGGCAGTTAAGAAACTGGAGAAAATGTTTGTGTTACTGTAATACATGTCCAAAATTCTGCTGAAAATGCTAATAGATCTTTTGTAGCTTAACTAACATTCTGGCAATATGATGTCTAAAAGCACTTTCAATTCACAAAATATGTTTTAGTTGTACATCATTTTACCTTTTGTCATTAATCATATTCTAAGGCAAAACAGTTACCAGATAAACAAAACCAAATTGTTCCATATTAAGAAATCATATGTACCTTTGCAACCACAATTGAAACCACTCATTTCTAGTAACTAGAAAAAATATTATACTATAGTTTAGTAGGTTGAAAAAAGGCTTCAGTCCATCAAGTTCAACCTTTCACACATACTCACTTCTAAAGTTGGCAAAAAAAAAAACCCTACTTGGGGAAATGCCAATTATGCCACAACAGGGGGAAAAAATCCTTGATTCCAGATTACTCTCTGTATCTACTTGCTAATACTTTAACAGTTGTAGCCCTTTATGTTATGCTTAACCAGAAAAGCATCCAGACTTTTCTTAAAAATATTCTTACTGTGAAGAACCCTTTCCTATGCTAAAATCTCCTTTCATTGAGACTCAACTGATGACCCTGTGTCTTTTGTAGAGACCTCTTGGTGAATAGATCACTAGAGAGCCGTTTATACTGACCTTGTATGTATTTGTACAATGTGATCAGATCCCCTCTTAGATGTCTCTTTTCAAGTGAAAACAAGTTCAGTTTTTCTAGTCTTTCTTCATAACGAAAATTCTCCATTCCTTTAATTAACTTTGTAGCCTGCCTCTGCACTTCTCCAGCTCTATAACATCCTTCTTAAAAACTGGTGCCCAAAATTGCACTGCATATTCAAGATGAGGCCTCACCGTTGCTTTATAAAGAGGTAAAATTATATTTTCATCTTGTGATTTAATACTCCTCTTTATGCATGCCAGTACCTACTGTTTATTCATGTTTGTGAGATTGACATAGTTAACAAAGCTACTTATGGCTTGGTTTCCCAACACTTGATATTACAGAGTAAGACTAGTTACAATGTGTTAAAAGCTGACAGATTCAGATTCAGTATACATAATAAAATTTTTTAAATACATTTTCATTTTTAAACTTACTTACTAAGATCAACATTTTACAAGTAATATATATATATATATATATATATATATATATATATATATATATATAATACATTATAATAAATGATTAAATGTAATGTCCGACTCTTCTAACTGTGACCAATTTAAGTGGAGGTCAAACCCTCACTCTAGTCCAAGTGTTTTTTGGCTAAAATCCCAGATACTACAAACTGCCAAAAATAACAAAGTCTTGAAAGGGGACCCTTTGTAAATTTTGATGTAAAGAAGATACACAGTCTCCTTGCACTTATTATGTTTGCCACGTATGTACAGTGTAGGAATATGTTTAAGTCCAAGCCTTGCTGGTCTTTCTTTCAAAACCACTTACACTACCTGCAGTCAACCTCGGCATATTGAGGCCATTTACAGCTCTGACAGACTCTAAACAGTCAGCCTCTGCTTCTTCTTTGGAGCAGATTTTAATGATGTCTGAATTGGGTGAAACTGACAATGAAAGTGTGATTTCTGTCAGCTAGATAATCCATGTTTATTTGTTAAAAATATTGTACACAGTGATGTAATCAACAGCATTCAAATAGCAATGCACTTCAGAAAATAGACCTCTTGCTTTCAATGACAAACACTCGACAGAATTTATTTTTACCTGTAAATGTACCATTACTAATAGGATCATCACAAAAATGTATTTAGTTGCTGTATGATTACAGAAAAAAATGTATTTTGGCATGCTAATGTAATCAGGGCTGGCCCGACAATGGAGCCGAGTGGGGCAACCGCCCCAAGCCCTTTTTTTTTTTTTAAAGCGAAAGAGAGAGAAAGGGGCGCCAAGTGGTCAGTACCCGCTCGGCGCCCCTCTCTCTCTCCTCTGCGGCGAGTCTCCGTGTCCGGTCTCGGTGCCGGTTTGTAATGCTGGCACCGAGACCGAACAGGGAGACTCGCCGCAGGACTGCTGAAAGGTAAGTACAAGGGGGGGGGGTCGTCAGGGACGGAGGGAGAGGAAGGGTAGATAAGGGGGGGGCGGCATTTTAAAATGCGCCCCAGGCGAACATTTGAAGTATGCAATACTAAAGAGCTCAGTGACTCTCAGTGACACTTTTCTGCCCTGCCCCCGTCCAGTTTAGGTGCTATTACTAGGAAGTGGAAACATCTTGAAGTAACAAAAGCTCAGCCAAGAAGCTGTCGCACACGGCTACAGAGTGGGGCTGCTGAGTAGCGCCTGTCCTCTGTAGCATTGTTAACTACAAAGTTCCAAACGGCTTCTGAAACCAGCATCAGCAGCTGCATGCAAGTCGAAGATCGCTATGCTCAATGCCAAACATTGGCTGGAATGGCGTAAAGCCACTGGACTCAGCAGTGGAAACGTGTTCTCGGTAGTGATGATTGATGCTTCGCCACCTGATGGATTATACTTGGCTTGGCGTTTACCTACCAGAATGCAGTGTATGGTGGAGGAGGGATAATAGCCCTGGGCTGTTTTTCAGGCTTTGGGCTAGGCCCCTTAGTTCCAGTGAAGGGTAATGTTAATGCTACAGCATACTAGGACATGTATGCTTCAAACTTAAAATGTCCAAAAATATCCTTGGTAGACATAACTGCTATCTATGCCCCCCATCATAGCCAACCACCAATCACTTAACCATTTTTTTATGTATTAATTTAAAAAAAATCTATTTAATGTATTTTTTCTACAACATACTGTCTTTTTTTTTAAGATTGTGCGTGTTCCAAGGACACACAAGTTGACAACAGAACTATTCACCCTATCTAAACTGCCCACCTAACTTTAAAAATTAAGTAAACATAGACAACTTGACAACAGATCAGATCCATTAAGCCCATTTAGTCTGCCTGCTTTTTCCTGCCGTAAAGCCTTTTCTTAGATTCAGGATAGTTTTATGCTTACCACATGCAAGTTTAAATTCCCTCGCTGTATCTAATGGGAGACTGCTTAATTTACTTCCTTCCTAAAGCTAAACTTCCAATGGTTTATTGCATTGCTTACCTACCTTCAAGCCCCCATAAGTAATTACTCTCAAGTCCTTCTCTGCTGTTGTCACTGACAGAAGAGTGCCTCCAAATATTCTGCCTTTGGGCTTTTACATCCAAAATGCATTAATTTACATTTATCAACATTAAACTACAGCTGCCACACACTCAAGCACTCTTCTAACTTAAAATCTTCACTTGCCATTTGGCTTGTTCCACCAGGAATATCTACCCTGTTGTAGACCTTTGTATCATCTGCAAAAAAAGATATACCTTACCATTAAGACCTTTTTTAAATTGCTAATAATATTAAAAAGTACAGGTCAATGCCGATCCCTGAGGTACCCCACTAGTAACAAGACCTTCCTCTGAATATAAAACATTAACTACAACCTTATTTCTCCTTTCACTCAACCATTGCCTTATTCATCTACCTACCTACCTATCCATCCTACACAGACATTATGCATTATCCAAAACAAAAATAAAACATTAAATTAAAAAGGAATAAATAATTATTAGGGGATATATATATATATAATATTTGTTTAAACGTTTTGAACTAAGAAAAAAGAAGTGAAAAAAAGAATTAGCAACAGTAAAAGAACACAGGTCCAGCAAATGAAAGGACAAATGCATCAGGTGCTATAAAACTGTCAAGTGTCCGAATGGCATAAGAATTGGTAATAAAAATCTAAATTAATGGCATTGCTGACAGAATAATTAGAACATCATCTTGACTAATAAGGATCAAGCCTTGGCTTTCCATTGAGCAGGGAATCCAATACTGGGCTACAGGATGTCTTCAAGCAGACAAATAAATGGAAAATGTTTAAGATGCAAACTATAAATAACCTAGGCATTTGCCACAGCTGACAGCTATCAGCATGTTACATTGAAGAAGATCCTTTTTTTAAATGAGCTGCTTGAGAAAAGGATTGACACACATCAGTATCTCCTTCTTGGTATACACAAACAAATAAGCGTTAGGATTAATAACGATGGAAGTATTTGAAATAGTAATAGATAATTTATTATTTAAAAAATGCAAAGTGAGTGGGCAAAAGAAAAAAGGTTAATCAAATTAATATTTAGTCTGAACATTCTTTGCCTTCAAAACATCATCAATTCTTCTAGGTACACTAGAGCAAAGTCAGGGATTTTATAGGCATTTAGTTAGGTGTATGATTAAACAATTATACCAAACAGGTGCTCAATTTAATATGTAGGACGAAACATAATCATTAAGTGAAAAAAAACAGCTGTGCAGGAAGTATAAAACTGGGTGAAGAGCAGGTGTCACAACTGTGAGTACGATCAAGTAGGAGTCTCTGTGCAGGGACAGGATCGGGATCAGAACCCTGTGTGGGGCAGGCAGGTATAGATGCGCTTGGATGCAGGCAGCCATCTGCTGCAACTTTAGGCTTCTTTATATTCACCATATACAGGAACAGGACAGACAACAGACTGGTGGAACTGGGAGCGGACAGACTGATGAAACTGGCAGACAGTACACAACGGAGTCTGGCAGACTAGACCATACACGGAAGGAAAAATAGCAAAGTAAGGTAAAATCGTTGTACACTGGGATGAGACAGAGGCAAAAACTAAGAACTAGACGTGCAAATGGGCCACAAATTAGTTGGACTTATTTTTTTTGGTTATTTTTTGACCCATTCTTTTTAGAAACAACGAATTCTGTTTCCAGCATGTTAATTTTGGATAAAAATCGGGGACCATTTCAAATTTGCAACAACAATTTGTTGTCCGGTGCCCACATTTACTCCTCCTCACTCTCTTTGACACTTAACTTCTCACACTCTCATTTTCGTTCACTCTCTCTCATGCTCTCTGAATGACCACTTCTGCTTCTGTGTCTTGCATCTTCTTGTTCTGTAACTTCTCTATTCTTTCTTCTCTCTTTGTCCGCATTTCCACGGATATAACCTCCCGGCAAACTTCCGCTAAAAGGGTAGAGCTTTGGGTGATATCCTCTTCCTGATTCTGCAATCATGGGAGAGGACGTCACCAGAAGATCCATGATTTTAACATAATTTCACACAAAGTTGACTTAGTGGAGCTTCGAGTGACGTTCTCTCCCCAATTCCTCCAATCAGAGAGAGGATGTCACGGGAAGCCCCACCATTTTGACAGAAGTTTTTACTGGGGGCTTTGTCTGCAGAGATGGGGACGAAGAAAGAATAGAGACGAGAGAAAAAAGAATAGAAAAGAACAAAAGATGAAAAACAAGATGATGATAATGAGACACGGAAGCGGAGCTGCGAGACACGGAAGGGGAAGCGGACGTGGTCAGCAGAGAAGGCATTCATAGAGTGTCAGAAAGTGAAAGCGCCTGTGAACTTCGGATGAAAATGTGTAGCTTTTTGCATTGTTTTCGTTTGTATCATGAGGCAGTCTGACCTTGTTTTTATAGATTTGTATGAACTGATGGAATCTGGAAATTTCATTAAATTTGCAATACATGCGAACTCGAATGCACAAGCCTACTAAGAACACACCAAGGTAAAATGGCCAGATAATCAATAACCCAAACGGGGTGCCAAATCAGGACCCAAAGCCAGGGGTCAAAAAACAGAATACACAGATTAGGCAAATGCACAATGCTGCAGGGCCAGGAAGTACACTCACTGGCCACTTTATTAGGTACATCTGTGCAATTGCTTGTTAACACAAATAGCTAATCAGTCAATCACATGGCAACAACTCATGCATTTAGGCATGTAGACATAGTCAAGACAACCGGAGAGAGGTTGCAACCGCCACTCTCAAGATGGCGGGCGTCCTTTAAAAAAAAAAAAAAAGGGTTCAGACCTTCTAGAAAACTCTGGCTCCACTTGCAGGTTGAATACAGGTACTGCATTCAGCCATGCAAGTCAATGAAGCCCAGCTTTCTAATCACTATGTGATTAGTAAAATATTTAAAAATAACAAAAAACATGGGCAAAAAAAGCTTAAAAAAGTGGTAACATTTAAAAAATAATTATGCATCAGAGGAACCATCCAGTTCCAGCAAAATGTAAAAAAAGGTCCAAAAAGAATAAAATAGAAAAATAGTTAATGAGTTAATGTAAAAGCATTTAAAATACTGAAGGGATGTCTAATTAAAAAAAATGAATGGTTTCATGGGGCAAATTGGAGTGGCCGGGCTAAAAGATAGGGCATAGGCACAGACTTACCAAAATGGGGGGGGGCACACTTCCCAAATGTGGCCTTTTAGCCTCCAAACACCAGACAAACCCATGCATGGGCTCACTGGTATCACTGTACTTGAGAGATGTTGCTGAACACATATTGGGGTATTGTTTGATAGTGACGTATACCTGGAGCTATAAATGTATACCTGAAGTACAATTTGGGTGGAAAAAAAGTACCACCTCAAACTTTGGCAAAGGCTGGTGGTAGAATCTCATGCATGGAAAGGGTTAAAATACTAGCATTTGAAATACCTTGGGGTGTCTAGCTTTCAAAAATATATGGTTTGATGGGGTAAATTGAATTAGCCGGCTTCAAAGATGGCCCTATTAGGACATGGGGGCAGAATGACCAGATCTAAAAGTCCCAAGTTAAAAAATGTGCACTTAATGTGGCATTTTACCTCCCAAACAACCCAACAAACCCATGCATCGGGGTTATCACTGAACTTGGGAGATGTTGCTGAACACACATTGGGGTCTTGTTTGAAAGTGACATATACCAGGAGCTGTAAATCTATACCTGAAGCGCAATTTTAGTGATAAAAAAAAACACACAAAATAAATCACTACCACAAAGTTTGACAACGGGTAGTAGTAGAATTAGTGCATGGAAAGGGTTAAAATACCAGCATTTGAAATACCTTGAGGTGTCTAGTTTTCAAAAATATATGGTTTGATGGAGTTAATTGCATTGGCTGGCTTCAAAGATACCCGAAATAGCACATGGGGCAGAATGACCAGCTTTGGGAAAACATGGTTTTGAAATAGCAAAACGCTACTTGTACTTATTGCCCAATAACTTGCAGAAAAAAAGCAAATAAACATAAAAACAATGGGTATTTCTAACAAGCACAGAAAATGGTGTACTGCCGTTATGGGGCTGCAGCTTCTTCAAAATGTAAGTGGGTATATATGTGTAAAAAATATATATCAATGTACTTACAAGGTACTTTAACTTGCACTCTTCATAGGTAGTGCTGTGTAGGACACTAGCTTGTCACTTTAATATACTAGAGACTGCAATTAATGTTCTATCTAGGGGTAACTATACCTATCCATCCTACACAGACATTATGCATTATCCAAAACAAAAATAAAACATTAAATTAAAAAGGAATAAATAATTATTAGGGGATATATATATATATATATAATATTTGTTTAAACGTTTTGAACTAAGAAAAAAGAAGTGAAAAAAAGAATTAGCAACAGTAAAAGAACACAGGTCCAGCAAATGAAAGGACAAATGCATCAGGTGCTATAAAACTGTCAAGTGTCCGAATGGCATAAGAATTGGTAATAAAAATCTAAATTAATGGCATTGCTGACAGAATAATTAGAACATCATCTTGACTAATAAGGATCATGCCTTGGCTTTCCATTGAGCAGGGAATCCAATACTGGGCTACAGGATGTCTTCAAGCAGACAAATAAATGGAAAATGTTTAAAATGCAAACTATAAATAACCTAGGCATTTGCCACAGCTGACAGCTATCAGTATGTTACATTGAAGAAGATCCTTTTTTTAAATGAGCTGCTTGAGAAAAGGATTGACACACATCAGTATCTCCTTCTTGGTATACACAAACAAATAAGCGTTAGGATTAATAACGTAAGTATTTGAAATAGTAATAGATAATTTATTATTTAAAAAATGCAAAGTGAGTGGGCAAAAGAAAAAAGGTTAATCAAATTAATATTTAGTCTGAACATTCTTTGCCTTCAAAACATCATCAATTCTTCTAGGTACACTAGAGCAAAGTCAGGGATTTTATAGGCATTTAGTTAGGTGTATGATTAAACAATTATACCAAACAGGTGCTCAATTTAATATGTAGGACGGAACATAATCATTAAGTGAAAAAAAAACAGCTGTGCAGGAAGTATTAAACTGGGTGAAGAGCAGGTGTCACAACTGTGAATACGATCGAGTAGGAGTCTCTGTGCAGGGACAGGATCGGGATCAGAACCCTGTGTGGGGCAGGCAGGTATAGATGCGCTTGGATGCAGGCAGCCATCTGCTGCAACTTTAGGCTTCTTTATATTCGCCATATACAGGAACAGGACTGACAACAGACTGGTGGAACTGGGAGCGGACAGACTGATGAAACTGGCAGACAGTACACAACGGAGTCTGGCAGACTAGACCATACACGGAAGGAAAAATAGCAAAGTAAGGTAAAATCGTTGTACACTGGGATGAGACAGAGGCAAAAACTAAGAACTAGACATGTACAAATGGGCCACAAATTAGTTGGACTTATTTTTTTGGTTATTTTTTGACCCATTCTTTTTAGAAATAACGAATTCTGTTTCCAGCATGTTAATTTTGGACAAAAATCGGGGACCATTTCAAATTTGCAACAACAATTTGTTGTCCGGTGCCCACATTTACTCCCCCTCACTCTCTTTGACACTTAACTTCTCACACTCTCATTTTCGTTCACTCTCTCTCATGCTCTCTGAATGACCACTTCTGCTTCTGTGTCTTGCATCTTCTTGTTCTGTAACTTCTTCTCTCTTCTTTCTTCTCTCTTTGTCCGCATTTCCACGGATATAACCTCCCGGCAAACTTCCGCTAAAAGGGTAGAGCTTTGGGTGATATCCTCTTCCTGATTCTGCAATCAGGGGAGAGGACGTCACCAGAAGATCCATGATTTTAACATAATTTCACACAAAGTTGACTTAGTGGAGCTTCAAGTGACGTTCTCTCCCTAATTCCTCCAATCAGAGAGAGGATGTCACGGGAAGCCCCACCATTTTGACAGAAGTTTTTACTGGGGGCTTTGTCTGCAGAGATGGGGACGAAGAAAGAATAGAGACGAGAGAAAAAAGAAGAGAAAAGAACAAAAGATGAAAAACAAGATGATGATAATGAGACACGGAAGCGGAGCTGCGAGACACGGAAGGGGAAGCGGACGTGGTCAGCAGGGAAGGCATTCATAGAGTGTCAGATCGTGATCGTTTGTATCATGAGGCAGTCTGACCTTGTTTTTATAGATTTGTATGAACTGATGGAATCTGGAAATTTCATTAAATTTGCAATACATGCGAACTTGAATGCACAAGCCTAATAAGAACACACCAAGGTAAAATGGCCAGATAATCAATAACCCAAACGGGGTGCCAAATCAGGACCCAAAGCCAGGGGTCAAAAAACAGAATACACAGATTAGGCAAATGCACAATGCTGCAGGGCCAGGAAGTACACTCACTGGCCACTTGATTAGGTACATCTGTGCAATTTCTTGTTAACACAAATAGCTAATCAGTCAATCACATGGCAACAACTCATGCATTTAGGCATGTAGACATAGTCAAGACAACCGGAGAGCGTTGCAACCGCCACTCTCAAGATGGCGGGCCTCCTTTAAAAAAAAAAAAAGGGTTCAGACCCTCTAGAGAACTCTGGCTCCACTTGCAGGTTGAATACAGGTACTGCATTCAGCCATGCAAGTCAATGGAGCCCAGCTTTCTAATCACTATGTGATTAGTAAAATATTAAAAAAATAACAAAAAACATGGGCAAAAAAAGCTTAAAAAAGTGGTAACATTTAAAAAATAATTATGCATCAGAGGAACCATCCAGTTCCAGCAAAATGTAAAAAAAGGTCCAAAAAGAATAAAATAGAAAAATAGTTAATGAGTTAATGTAAAAGCATTTAAAATACTGAAGGGATGTCTAATTAAAAAAAATGAATGGTTTCATGGGGCAAATTGGAGTGGCCGGGCTAAAAGATAGGGCATAGGCACAGACTTACCAAAATGGGGGGGGGGGGCACACTTCCCAAATGTGGCCCTTTAGCCTCCAAACACCAGACAAACCCATGCATGGGCTCACTGGTATCACTGTACTTGAGAGATGTTGCTGAACACATATTGGGGTATTGTTTGATAGTGACGTATACCTGGAGCTATAAATGTATACCTGAAGTACAATTTGGGTGGTAAAAAGGACTACCTCAAACTTTGGCAAAGGCTGGTGGTAGAATCGCATGCATGGAAAGGGTTAAAATACTAGCATTTGAAATACCTTGGGGTGTCTAGCTTTCAAAAATATATGGTTTCATGGGGTAAATTGAATTAGCCGGCTTCAAAGATGGACCTATTAGGACATGGGGGCAGAATGACCAGATCTAAAAGTTCCAAGTTAAAAAATGTGCACTAAATGTGGCGTTTTACCTCCCAAACAACCCAACAAACCCATGCATCGGGGTTATCATGAACCTGGGAGATGTTGCTGAACACACATTGGGGTCTTGTTTGAAAGTGACAAATACCAGGAGCTGTAAATCTATACCTGAAGCGCAATTTTAGTGATAAAAAAAAAACACAAAATAAATCACTACCACAAAGTTTGACAACGGGTGGTAGTAGAATGAGTGCATGGAAAGGGTTAAAATACCAGCATTTGAAATACCTTGAGGTGTCTAGTTTTCAAAAATATATGGTTTGATGGAGTTAATTGCATTGGCTGGCTTCAAAGATACCCGAAATAGCACATGGGGCAGAATGACCAGCTTTGGGAAAACATGGTTTTGAAATAGCAAAACGCTACTTGTACTTATTGCCCAATAACTTGCAGAAAAAAGCAAATAAACATAAAAACAATGGGTATTTCTAACAAGCACAGAAAAGGGTGTACTGCAGTTATGGGGCTGCAGCTTCTTCAAAAGGTAAGTGGGTATATATGTGTAAAAAATATATATCAATGTACTTACAAGGTACTTTAACTTGCATTCTTCATAGGTAGTGCTGTGTAGGACACTAGATTGTCACTTTAATATACTAGAGACTGCAATTAATGTTCTATCTAGGGGTAACTATACCTTTAATATAATGTAAAATTACACACACTATAAAAAGCTAATTAAGAGGTTTTAGAAAAAAATAAGGAAAAAAGAATAAAATAGTGGGAAATTATGTAATTGCTTTCACAGTGGTAAAAAAATTAGTTTAGTCAATCTTAATCCAGGATATTTTTATTTTTGTTGCTCTGAAATGCACATTATGATTTGTCTATGGTAATCAGCTCCCTTATTGCTATTATTATATTTTGCTCGGCTGTGATTCATTTGATTGGGATAATAAAAGGCTGTTACTGCTTTGTGGTGAAGTTGTTTGTAGTTTCTTAATGAAAAGCATTATTAATTATACATATTTGTTCTTTCAGAAAATGTTTTCCATGGCTTTTTATCCCATGTGGATCTTACTTTTATGCAGTTTTACATGTTATTTCTTTTTTAATATTTAAATTGTAAGCAAAAAAAAAAATAGTCTAAAAATCATTACACATGATACATCTCAGCCAAAAACAATGCGCATTAGGTTCTTTTTTGGCCCATTTATTTTCAGGCAACAATCAGCCGAAAATGAACAGGGAGTTAAGAACCTTATTTCCTGATTAGACACAATATGTAGATCCAGACCATGTGAGCATGCAATATTATGTTAAAATACTATTTTATACACAAATTGAGTAGCATCTGTTGGATTGCCCTAAACTTTTTTTATTAGTGTTAAAAGGTTTCAGATAATGCTGTTGAATGTTTTATGGGCAATGGAACTCATTGAAGAGGCTAAACACACACACACACACGGACAGAAAGCTACAGGAGTGGTGAGTGGTAAGCGGGGGCTGGTGGCCATTTTCCCTCCCCGGTGTCATGTGACTCGTTAGTGTTACAAGCAGGTGTGTTAAATTTGGTGTTATCGCTCTCACACTCTCTCATACTGGTCACTGGAAGTTCAACATGGCACCTCATGGCAAAGAACTCTCTGAGGATCTGAAAAAAAAAAGAATTGTTGCTCTACATAAAGATGGCCTAGGCTATAAGAAGACTACCAAGACGCTGAAACTGAGCTGCAGCACGGTAGGCAAGACCATTCAGCAGTTTCTCAGGGCAGGTTCCACTCATAACAGGCCTCACCATGGTCGACCAAATGTAAGGACTTACCTGCCTCTCCGGTCCCGCGCCGTGGCCGCTCCCGCGACGCTGCCTCCTCGACCGGCTTCCCGGGCAGCTAGTACCACCGCTACCCGGTCGGCGTCTTCACCGCGTGGCCGACCACGCGGCAAACAGGTAGCACAGCGCCACCGTGTGGCCAAAAAGTAATATTACACGTTACATACGTAACGTGTACTTATAACCTCAGGTGACCTCCTTAATGCTAGACACACCTCCACCTGTCCCTATTTAAACCTGGACTTCCTCTTCTGGTTCACCCTTGGTTGGTGTATTTTGCTATTTGCTTGTGCATTGATTGTGACTACTGCTCCGGTTTGACTTGGCTTGTTGACCTCGTTCCTGTCTCCTGATTCGGCTCCTGATTCCTGCTCGTCTGGTATTGATTCGGCTTGTTGACCTCGTCTCTGGATTCTGATTCGGCTTATCCTGATTACCTGTCTGACCCGGTTGGTTCTCTGACTTTCTGGTTCCTGTTTGGCCTGGCTACCTCCGCCATCTGGGGTCCTGCCTCATCATACCATTACAGTACCAAGGGTCACCATGGACCCCGCGGAGATTGGCCAGAAGATGTCTACCTGTGAAGCCCGTATTGAAAGTCTGGATCATCGCATGGACCAGTTTGCTCAGGCTTTGCAAACCCTCCTGGCGAGGACTGATCCAGCACGTGGTCCTCCTCCTGTGCCCGCTGCTGCACCTGTTGCTGTTCCACCGCCTGCTGACCCAGGTCTTCATACCCTCCGTTTACCTCCTCCTCCCAGATATGGAGGAGATCCTGCTACCTGTCGTGGATTCCTCAATCAGTGCTCCATTCACTTCGAGATGTCTCCCTACTTGTTTCCTTCCGACAGAGCCCGTGTGGGGTATGTCATCGCCCTACTCACTGACAGGGCTCTGGCCTGGGCAACTCCTCTTTGGGAACGCAACTCTCCAGTGGTCAACAATTATAATGACTTTGTAACCACTTTCCGTCAAGTGTTTGACAGGCCAGGTCGCGGCCATATTGCCTCGTCAAGTCTCTTCTCATTGCGTCAGGGTACACGCAGTTTATCGGACTATGCCATTGAATTCCGTACCCTGGCTGCAGAAGTGGCATGGAACAACGACGCCTTGGTTGCTGCCTTCACTAATGGCCTGACTGACCGCCTGAAAGATGAAGTAGCAGCCCGAGACCTGCCCACGGACTTGGAAGAACTCATCGCCTACATTGGCCACATTGATCTACGCCTCCGGGAACGCCAGGTACAGCGAGATCGCCAAAGAAGGGGTCCAGTGCGTTTTGCGCCACGTCTCGCTGCTTCTGACTCTGCTTCTCTTCCGCCTGAAGAGCCCATGCAGATCGGCTCCACACATCTCTCCGAGGAGGAGAGAACCCTCCGGCGCCAACAGGACCTCTGTATGTACTGTGGCAAACAAGGTCATTACGTGCGCTCCTGCCCCGTGAAGCCGGGAAACTACAGGGCCTAAGGAGGATTGGGGAGTCTCCTCTAGGCCTTCCTGCTGTTTTTCCCCACGACCGGACATCGCGTATGTTTGTGCCTGCTGCTCTCACTGTCCAGGAGAGAACCATTCTAGCCCCAGCCCTTATTGACTCTGGGGCCGCCGGAAACTTTATCGACCGCGACTTCTGCAGGCTCCACAACATTCCCTTGCAGGAGAAAGCCTCTCCAGTTTTTGTGGAGGCAATCGACGGGCGGCCTCTCCTACCTGCAGCGGTGACCCATGACACTACACCGCTTCGTCTCCAAATAGGGGTTCTCCATAAAGAGACTGTGGTTCTACATGTAATATCTTCTCCGGCTGCTCCCATAGTGTTGGGCTACCCTTGGCTGCAGCTGCATAACCCTGACATCGATTGGTCTACCCGTGAAATCACTTCCTGGCGGTGCTCCTCCTGCATGTTCCCTCAACCATGCTTAGTGAAAATCGCCTCTTTAGATACCACCACCCTGCCTCCGCAATACCGGGAATATGCTGACGTGTTTGATAAGAAAGAGGCCGACTCCTTGCCTCCTCACCGTCCCTATGATTGCCCTATTGACCTGCTTCCTGGCACCGTACCCCCAAGGGGCAGAGTGTATCCGTTATCCCCGGCAGAGACTGAGGCCATGGAGGCCTATGTCCAAGAAAACCTCCAAAAGGGCTTTATCCGCCGCTCTGCTTCTCCCGCCGGTGCAGGCTTCTTTTTTGTGTCTAAAAAAGATGGCGGTCTACGCCCGTGCATAGATTATCGGGGCCTCAATCGAATCACCATTAAAAACACATACCCCTTGCCACTCATTACCGAGTTGTTCGACCGCCTGAAGGGATCAAAGGTGTTCACTAAATTGGACTTACGTGGTGCTTACAACCTCATTCGTATCCGTCAGAACGATGAGTGGAAGACAGCTTTTAATACCCGCTCTGGCCATTACGAGTATACAGTAATGCCATTTGGGCTCTGTAACGCCCCAGCAGTATTTCAGGAATTCGTTAATGACTGTTTCCGGGACTATCTTCATCAATTCGTTGTCATCTACCTTGATGACATACTTATCCACTCGCCGGACCCTATTTCACATCGGATACACGTTAAAAAGGTCCTGGCACGCCTTCGTGAAAACCGTTTATACGCTAAATTGGAGAAATGCGTATTTGAAGTTTCCCGCGTACCCTTCCTTGGTTATGTCATTAGCGATACAGGGTTCGAAATGGATCCAGACAAGCTGCATGCCATTCTGCAATGGCCTCAACCACAAGGATTGAAAGCCCTCCAGAGGTTCCTCGGCTTTGCTAACTATTATAGACGATTTATCCGAGACTTTTCTAAGGTTGTGGCTCCCATGACTGCGCTCACTAAAAAGGGGTCTGACTGTCATAATTGGCCTGCCTCCGCTGTTCAGGCCTTCCAGAAATTGAAGAATCTGTTTGTGTCTGCTCCGGTCCTCGTTCACCCTGATGTCTCTCAACCCTTCGTTATAGAAGTAGACGCTTCAGAAATCGGCGCTGGAGCGGTCCTATCTCAGCGGAAAACATACGAAGGGCCGCTACATCCTTGTGGGTTCTTTTCCAAACGCTTTTCTCCTGCGGAGAGGAACTATGACATCGGCAACCGGGAACTACTGGCAGTCATCCTCGCCCTTACTGAGTGGCGTCATCTCCTAGAGGGTTCCCGCATACCTGTTACTATTCTCACAGACCACAAGAACCTCCAGTATATTGCTGATGCCAAACGTTTAACCCCCAGACAAGCACGATGGACTCTCTTCTTATCCCGTTTTAATTATGTTATTTCCTATCGCCCGGGGTCTAAAAATACCAAGGCGCTTTATCCCGTATGTTCTGCACAGCCACAGAGGAGAAACCAGACCCGGAACCCATCGTCCCAGCTAACCGTATTATCTCCGCTGTATCTCTAGCCGTTGCTTCTCCCCTCCTACAACGCATTCAAGCCAGCCAACCATCTGCTCCAGCCCATACCCCACCTGACAAACTGTTTGTGCCTCCTGTGTACCGTGAAAGGATACTTCAGTTACACCATTCCACAAAGTTTTCTGGCCACCTTGGTCTTCGACGCACCTGCCAGGCCCTAGGCCTCCGTTTTTGGTGGCCCTCCTGGAGACAAGACGTGGCTGATTACCTCAGATCCTGCCGCATATGTGCCACTACCAAGACCCCCAGGACTCCTCCAGCTGGTCACCTACGGCCCCTTCCGGTGCCTTGTCGTCCCTGGACCCATATTGCCATGGACTTCATAGTGGAACTTCCTCTATCCCGCCGCTACACCACCATACTCACCATCGTGGACCGCTTTTCCAGGATGGTTCATTTTGTTCCGCTAGTTAAACTTCCCTCGGCCAGAGAACTCGCGGATATCTTCATGAGAGAAGTTGTTAGACTCCACGGAATTCCCCAGGATATCGTATCTGACCGTGGAGTCCAGTTCATCTCCCGGTTCTGGAGGTCCTTCTGTAAAGCCATAGGTATCACCCTGTCCTTTTCCACGGCTTATCACCCCCAAACCAACGGGGCAGCGGAACGTTCTAATCAGCGCCTTGAACAATATCTACGAGCTTTTGTTAACGACAACCAGAACGACTGGGCTGACCTCCTCCCACTTGCGGAGTTCGCCCTCAATAACTCCGTGCAAGGCTCCACCCAACACACTCCCTTTTATTGTGTCTACGGTTTCCACCCGGTTGTTTTGCCTACAGACACCCCAGAGGTAGGGGTACCTGCTTTGGACGCACACCTAAAACACCTGTCTTCTGTTTGGTCCTCTGTCCGCTCTGCGTCCATAGCTGCTTCTCAGACACAAAAGAAGTATTATGACCGTAAAAGGTTACCTGCCCCTTCCTATATGCCTGGAGACAAGGTGTGGCTCTCTACCCGTCACATACGCCTTCGCTGTCCTTCGCAAAAACTAGCACCGTGCTTTATTGGACCATACTCCATCCTACGCCGTATTAACCCTGTCACATATGAACTGAACCTGCCACGTAACCTTCGTATTCCTCGCACGTTTCATGTCTCCCTCCTGAAGCCAGTGTTGTTCTCCCGTTTTACTCGTCCTCTGGCCAGTCCTGGTCCCGTTTCGGTCACCTCCTCGGAGAACTACGAGATCCGTTCCATCCTCGATTCCCGCATCTTCCGGGGTGCTCTGCAATATCTGGTTCACTGGAAGGGTTATGGACCTGAAGAAAGATCTTGGGTGCCCGCCTCTGAAGTCCGCGCGCCTCGGCTGGTTCGTCTCTTCCATTCCAAATACCCCGGGAGGCCTGGCAGGGGTCCTGGTCGCCCTTCGGGCGGTTCTCGAGGGGGGGGTACTGTAAGGACTTACCTGCCTCTCCGGTCCCGCGCCGTGGCCGCTCCCGCGACGCTGCCTCCTCGACCGGCTTCCCGGGCAGCTAGTACCACCGCTACCCGGTCGGCGTCTTCACCGCGTGGCCGACCACGCGGCAAACAGGTAGCACAGCGCCACCGTGTGGCCAAAAAGTAATATTACACGTTACATACGTAACGTGTACTTATAACCTCAGGTGACCTCCTTAATGCTAGACACACCTCCACCTGTCCCTATTTAAACCTGGACTTCCTCTTCTGGTTCACCCTTGGTTGGTGTATTTTGCTATTTGCTTGTGCATTGATTGTGACTACTGCTCCGGTTTGACTTGGCTTGTTGACCTCGTTCCTGTCTCCTGATTCGGCTCCTGATTCCTGCTCGTCTGGTATTGATTCGGCTTGTTGACCTCGTCTCTGGATTCTGATTCGGCTTATCCTGATTACCTGTCTGACCCGGTTGGTTCTCTGACTTTCTGGTTCCTGTTTGGCCTGGCTACCTCCGCCATCTGGGGTCCTGCCTCATCATACCATTACACCAAAGAAGTTGAGTGCACATGCTTAGCGTCATATCCAGAGGTTGTCTTTGGGAAATAGATGTATGAGTGCTGCCAGCATTGCTGTAGAGGTTGAAGGGGTGGGGGATCAGCCTGTCAGTACTCAGACCATACACTGCATCAAATTGGTCTGCATGGCTGTCCATGTCCTGTGGTCTGGTGAGACCAAGATAAACTTATTAGGTTCATATGGTGTCAAGGGTGTGTGGAAGTAACCAAGTGAGGAGTACAAAGAGTGTGTCTTGCCTACAGTCAAGCATGGTGGTGGGAGTGTCATGGTCTGGGCCTGTATGAGTGCTGCCGGCACTGGGGAGCTACAGTTCATTGAGGGAACCATGAATGCCAACATATACTGTGACATACTGAAGCAGAGCATGATCCCCTCCCTTCGAAAACTGGGCCGCAGGGCAGTATTCCAACATGATAACGAACCCAAACACACCTCCAAGATGACCAGTGCCTTGCTAAAGAAGCTGAGGGTAAAGGTGATGGACTGGCCAAGCATGTCTCGAGACCTAACCCCTATTGAGCATCTATGGGGCAACCTCAAACGGAAGGTAGGGAAGCACAAGGTCTCTAACATACACCAGCTCCATGATGTCGTAATGGAGTAGTAGAAGAGGACTCCAATGGCAACCTGTGAAGCTCTGGTGAACTCCATGCCCAAGAGGCAGTGCTGGAAAATGGTGGTCACACAAAATATTGACACTTTGGGCCCAATTTGGACATTTCCACTTAGGGATGTACTCACTTTTGTTGCCAAGGTTTAGACATTAATGGCTGTGCGTTGAGTAATTTTGAGGGGACAGCAAATTTACACCGTTATACGGGCTGTACACTCACTATGTTACATTGTAGCAGAGTGTCATTTCTTCAGTGTTGTCACATGAAAAGATATAATCAAAAATTTACAAAAATGTGAGGGGTGACAAACCATGTAGCATGAGGGCTATACAATTTCACAGTTAGGGCACATTCCTCTACGGCAATCAGGCTCAGGAACACAAACTTGTAACAAAGCAGTGCTTTATTTTTAACAACCCTAGCTCCCAATTGGAGCCCTCTCTAGCTATACTATGCTAGACCAGACTGACCTGCCTAATCACCCACTAACTTGACCTCCCAGCCAGACCCAGCTAAGCCAGGCTCTGGAAAGCCTCCCCCAGACAGCACATAAAGGTCCTGGCAGCTAATGCCTCACTTGGCTCTGGGATGATCTTCTTCAGGACCTCTCCTTGCTCTGGGAGCATGGGGAAACTTCCTCCTCCTCCAATAGTCTCTCTGATCATCAGGCTCCAGGGGTTTTTAATCCCCAGCAGCTATGTCTGATGTGTCTGATGCAGACCCCATAGGAATCCCGGACCGGATCCTGCAGACCTCTAGCCTCTTTGATTTTCCACTGAACGGAACGGAACAGAGCATTGGAGAGGCCACCCTGCTCTCCAATTACTCCACCCCAGGGACCCATATATATGATCTGCATATCACCTGCACCCAAATGCCAAACAAATCATCTCCCTGGGGTTTACAGCATCAAAATATATATATATGTACTTGTGTGTGTGTGTGTTTGAGTATGGATGTTTACCTGTGTGTGTATGTGTGAGCATCAATATGTTCTTGTGTGTGTGTTTGAGCATGAATGTGTACTTGTGTGTATGAGCATGGATGTGTACTTGTGGGTGTTTGTGAACATGGATATGTACCTGTGTTTGTTAGCATGGATATGAACTTGCGTATGTGTGTGTGTTAGCATGGATGTGTACTTGTGTGTGAGCTTGCATGTTTACTTGTGTGTGAGCTTGCATGTGTAAGTGTGTGAGAGCATGCAAGTGTAAGTGGGGTGAGATGGATTGTGTGTTAGTGAGTATGAGTATCTGTAATTTGTGTTTGCATTCAGCAACACCGAACACTCACCCCAGGACGCCGTTTTGATTTTTGTAGATGGTGGTGTGTCCTCAAAAACAATAACAAAGTTGGAAAAGTTCGCTAGAGGGTCTCCAGACCCTCTTTAGAACTCTGGCTCCACTTGCAGGTTGAATACAGGTACTGCATCCAACCATGCAAGTCAATGGAGCCCAGCCTTTTAATCAAAATGCGATTAGTAAAATATTAAAAAAAATATGGAAAAAAAGCTAACAAAATTTTACAACATTTAACAATGGCAACATTTAAAAATAATTATGCATCAGAGGAGCCACCCAGTTCCAGCAAAATGTAAAAAAAAAAAAGTCCCAAAAAAATAAAATTTATACCTGAATTCCACAATTTGTGTGAAAAAAAATATGGTTTTGAAATAGCAAAACGCTACTTGTAGTTATTCCCAATAACATGCATAAAAAAGCATAAAAACATTGGTTATTTCTAAATTCAGGACAAATAGTAGAATCTATTTAGCAGGTTTTTTCATTAGCTTTTTCGGATGAGTTAAATATTCTTCAAATAAAAGTGAGAAAAAGGTGTTTTTTCCAATTTTTCATCATATTTTTTGTTTTTATAGAAAATTAGATAATATGATCAAAAAATGGTATCTGAAGAAAGACCTTCTTGTCCTGAAAAAAAAAATATAACTTGTGCGGGTTCACTAAATGAGTGAGGAGAAAATTACATCTAAACACGAGCACAGCAAAAGTGTTAAAACAGCCTTGGTCCCGAAGGGTACAAAAAGTAAAAAACAGCCTGGTCTTTAGAGGGTTAAGGGACCATATTTATTACAGAACTTGAAGTATATCTTGAGTTCTTGATTACGTTGGAAAACAGGATCTTCTTCCGCAAATCCCTGCAATATTCTTTGTTTTTTAAGGAACCCTTTTGGGGCCTTTTGCACGTTTTTATCATTTTAAACATATGTTTGTTAAACATGTTTCCCATTTTCCATATTTGAAAATTTTGTTTAGTACAAGTAGGACCTTCTTTTAAAATCATATAAATACATAAAACATCATAATTATTAGTGCTAATATGTAAAAAACCAAAACTATAATAAAATAGAAAATATTTTTTGCAATGTTGCTTAGGATTTCTTCTACACAGTAGGTGCCACTGCTGACCCAGTGTATGTGCAGTAACATTATCTGATTACAATAATACTCCACTTACATAATTTTTATGTTCTAGAGGACCATCGTTTACATATTATCATAAATTGTATTTTTAATACTACTGGCTTAAGTAATTAAGTTTTTTCAATGTTCCCAGTGCAGTATGAATGAATAAAACAGCCTCCCATCAGAAGTGGTAGAGGGACATCCAGTGCACATGCAAGAGATAAGCATACAGCTATTCTGAATCTAAGACCAGGTCTTTAGATAAAGAAAAATGCAGACCAGATGGGTCGACTAGTTCTTACTTGCCGTCAAATTCTATTTTACTATGTAGATCCCTTTGGAGACATCATTATGCTCCCTATAAAGTTTTTTTTAGTTTATTTTTCATGTACACATTTTCTGTCCCTCTGATCTTTCCTGTGCTGATCACAAAGTGTGTAATCAGCCAGCAGAGGGTGAAATCAGAGATCCAAACAGGATCTGAACCCTTCTGGGTATCTTTTCTCCTCCAGAAACCTTCCAGCAGCTGTCAGCATTGAATCATTGTATTGTAATGGTATACAGGAACTTGTGCCTTTGCACCTGATCTGTCTAAAGTAAGCAACAAAGAGCTCAATCTCCTGTACAGGTACGTCCGAAGGGGCATCCTGTCACCATTTTTGTGGAGGTACCAGTACATGCGTGGGCCATATAGAGGTTGATTAAGTGTACCATCTTAAAACAAGTTAATGGATGTCAGAACTATGAAAAAAATATGATAATATATTATGATTACTTCTACATGTATGTTGTATATCATCACATTGATTTGACTTTTATTCCACTGGTTTTTTTATACGAATTTATAATTGTATCAACAACTGGGAATAATAATGTGTAAAAGTTTTACTTGCATTCTTAGTTAACAGCTCCATCTAATGGTCTTTTAGTAAACTGCAACTGAAATGCTTACCATAACAAAGCAGTAGCTTGTAGCAACACTTCTTAATTCACCAATTATTTGGCAACATTACATTTGTGGAGCACCATCAGATTCTATTATAGAGGTGCCTGGGTGTAGTGCACCTGCTTTAGTAGGCCCAAAACAGAAGAATTCACACATTGGTACCAGTGTAATTGTCTGAAAAAACTGACTCAAAAGGTTAATCAATGAAGAGAATTAGAATCCCACACAAGCATTGAAAAATGTAATACCAGACACCAAGAAAATGCCCCAGTTGGTTTCTAAAAAGTCATTAAGATATCCAAAATTGGTCTCAGAATGAAAAAATAATAACTAGAACCTCAGGTGTTGAACTTAAGGTAGCGGGACGCAAGTTAGAAAAGACGGTGAGAAGTGAGGGTAGGGAAAAGTAAATTAGCATGCCGTTGGTATTGAAGTGGTATTGGAATGCAAAGAAAGAAATTGCTTTTCCAAGACAGGAGTTTTCGATAGAGAAGATAATCAGGCCCTGAAGCACATCAACAGAAAGAGGTAGGGGAGACGAACAACTTCCATACCCAGATGTGTAAGGAAAAGTGAGGGTCTTTTCAAAAGAGTATTTTGAGAGGAAATCAGATTAGAAAGTGTGAAGCAGGGGGGGGGGGTGAATAAGGGGATTGTAGGTTAAGTATTCCAGTAGGATGCTAGTAAGATAGGGATGTACACTCTAGGAAGGTCTCTTCAAAATAGGAGAGATGAGAGAATGTCTGAAGGGGCATGGGAACATGTAAATGGAAGGAGAGGTTAAATAGATGAGTCAAGGTAGGTGTAAGGACAGGTCAAAGAGAAGGTAGGAGATGCAAGATAATAAGTCAAGCGGGCAGGTAGTCAGAAGATGTTAGAAACTGTGTTAGGGGTGACCTAGGCAGTTGAGGGAGGATAACGTGGGAAGATGTTATCCCTGATTATGTTTGAATTTTAAAATGGTTAGCAAGGTCTAGAGCAGGGGCGTCCAACATGCGGCCCGTGGGCCAAATGCAGGCCACCGGACTTCGAGGTGCGGCCCTGTGTGACCCGGACGCCCATCAAAGCGGCCACCGAGATACAAAGTTCAAAGCGGCCGTCGTGCCGCCTAATGAAGTAAAAGTGTCCGATGGCAGCAGTGACTCAGTTCTTTGTCACGCCCCTTTTTATGATGTGACATTTAAGGGGGTGGGCTCACATAGGAGTTCCTCCTGACAAGGAGAGGATCGTCATGTCGGAAGACAGCAGGAAAAAAACCCACAAAAATATAAGTATCACCAAAAAAAATAGGGGTTATAGGAAAGTGGACCCATATTCAAGGGGGCGGAATTCCCTTGGGACAAAAGTTAAATAATACAAAAGGGGAGTGGCTGGGTTGTGGCATTACAAAATCAATAAGGGGGGTGGATGGGGGTAATACACATGGCAGTGGGGGCATCAATAGACAAGAGGTTGGTTGGGCATCACATAAGCCAATACAAAAAGGATGGGGGCATCAATACACAAGGGAGGGGATTGGCTGGGGCATCACATAAATCAATATATAAGGGTGTGGGGGCAAAAATGCACAAAGGGGGGCAATATACAAGGTTGTGGGGGGACACATTAATCAATACTAAAGGGCAGTTAATGACAAAGCAGTGTAGAAAATAAATTTTTTATGCTTCAGTGCAGAGCCTGTCCTGGCGTGTGTTTGAGTGTGGGTGTGACAGAGCTTGTCCTGGTGTGTGTGTTTGAGTGTCGGTGTGACAGAGCCTGTCCTGGTGTGTGTGTGTGTTTGGCTGTGGGTTTGGCAGAGCCTGTCTTGGTGTGTGTGTGTCTGGATGTCAGTGTGGCAGAGCGTGTCCTGGTGTATTTGGGGGTCGGTGTAGCAGAGCCTGTCCTGGTGTGTGTTTGGTTGTCTGTTTCTTGGCACTTTACTTACTGCAGTAATAAATAAAACTACCGTATTTGCTCGATTATAAGACAAGGTTTTTTTCAGAGCAAATGCTCTGAAAAGTACCCCTCGTCTTATAATCGGGGTCGTCTTATAATCAGACCTCAAATAGGATCCTCCTGTCTCAACCCCCCACCGCCCCACTTACCGGTACTTCTGAGTCCCCGGTGTGTAGCTGGGGCAGTGTGTAGATGTCTACGCGATTCGTGTAGACAACTTCCGCTGCAGCAGGAAGGAGGCGTGGCTAGCAGCGGGGGTTGTCTGCGTCTATCGCGCAGACCTTCCCCGGCTGTCAGATATCAGAGTTCCCGGCACCGGTGCGGCACCGGCACCGGTACGGGGAACTCTGATCTCTGGCAGTCGGGGAATGTATGCGCGAAGGACGCAGACAACCCCCGCGGCTAGCCACGCCTCCTTCCGGCTGCAGCGTAAGTGCGTGGGATCTACACGCTGCCCCGGCTACATGACAGGGGACTCAGAAGCACCGGTAAGTTTGGGGGGGGGGAGTGTTAAATTGTGTAGATAAGGCATTTCTGGGGCAGATGTGCATAACTGGGGGGCAGGTTGGAAAATAGAAGGAAATAAAACCAAAATATTTTTCTCAATCATAGCTTTTAGTAAAAAAAAATAGTTTAGATGAATTAACATTTACTGGTAAAACTTTTTTCCTATAGGGTCGTCTTATATTCAGGCTTTTTCTTTTTTTTCCTAAATTAATATTCAGATTTTGGGGGTCGTCTTATAATCAGGGTCGTCTTATAATCGAGCAAATACGGTATTTCATTTTTACTTATCCAGAAATAAAACGCCCTCCTGAATTTGTAGTCACTTTCGAGGACAAAATTTTCTTGGCCCAGAAATCAGTGAGAGAAAAAGTAAAGGTTTTGTGTTATTTACTCTGTTTCATTCTGCATATTTTATTAAAAAGGATTAGTGGCGTCCCATGTATGATGACTGTTTTAGTGTACTGATTACTCCCAGTCCCATCACATAAGATTCTATCCTATATTATCCACCCAACACTGATGTCATCTTTATCCAGTACACATTGATGCCAATGAGTTAAGATTCTGTCTATTTTATTTATTTCCATAAAATGGCCTTCATTTAGTGTGAGTGTCTGTGTTTGGCCATGTTATTGTGTGTCTGCTTATTTGTGTGTGCCTGGTTGGGTATGTTAGTGTTTGTGACTATGTGTGTGCGTCTCTGAGTATGCTAGTGAGTGTGCATTGTATGATACTGTGTGTCTGGGTATGTTAGTGTGAGTGTTTGTTAGTGTAGGTGTCTGTGTGTGCCTGGGTATGTTACTGTGTCTGGAATTCTTACTGTGTGAGTGTTAGTGTCTGGGTGTTATTGTATCTGGTTGTGTGAGTGTCTGTATTGGTTTGTGAGTGGGAGTGTCTGTGTGTCTGAGTATGTTAGTGTGTCTGGGTATATTAGTGTGTGTGACGGTGAGTGTCTGGGGATGTCAGTATGAGTGAATGTTAGTATGAATGTCTGGATGTGTGTGTTAGTGTTTAGTGCCTGGTTATTTTGGTGTGAGTCTCTGGATGAGTGTGTTAGTATAAGTTTCTGTGTACGTCTGTTAGTTTGAGCGTCTGTGCGTTAGTGTGAGTATCTGGGTGCGTGTTAATGTGGGTGTCTGTGTGTCTAGATATCTTAATGTGTATATATCTTACTGTGTGTACATTTATGTTAGCATGAGTGTCTTGGGGTGTGTGTTTCAGTGTTGAGGGTCTGGTTGTCTTAGTGTCTGTGTACATGTGAGGTGATGTATTTAGTTGTGTTATTGTGACTGCCACTCCCGAGATCAGAATCTGACGCGTCCTACTTAGTGGAGTTCAGGGAAAGGATGTCAGTAGTCAGTAGAATTGGCAGCAAAGGTAGACATCGAGGGAGCACGTCCATGGGACAGGCCCAAGACAGCACTAGGCTAAACTTGGAAGAGTCTTAATACAAAATGTGGTAACGTTATCAATGCTTTATTTATGTGAAGGATCAGTTAGCATTCATTCAGTTCGGTGGAATAAAAAAAAACTCATTTTTGCTTTGCCCTCCTTTCTTTTTTATGTACTTTACAATTTCCTCTTTGAATAAATTGTTTTGAAAAAAAAAGTCATGTTAAATGAAGTGTACTCATAAATAAATGTGGTTTGACATATATATATATATATATATATATATATATATATATATATATATATATATATTGTTTTCAGCACTATCACTTTCTAGAAACCAGTGATAGTGTGTAAGTAATTGTTATGTGTGTAAGGTTACATAGGCCTTACAGATTTATGAGTTGCAAAGGGAACACTGACATAATATAAATGAAAACGTACTACTCTTAAAAGCAGGTAAAACCCTTTTTTGATTCCGCGCATGCGCAACGTTCTCAACGTCGTGGGCTAATCTCCGAACTAAAACGACATCTTATGCAGTTTGGCTCTTATCGGCCACCGTCGGCAGACATGCGCACTGTGTTTTGCTTTCACTTGATACAGGAAGACACGTGGGTAATGCCGTGTTGAGGTCTTGAGGAGTGTTGTGACTTTTTTCTTGTGTCAACGGAACCGGTAGACACCAGGAATGGCCCCGGTGCTTAACCTTAATAATGAGGTAAGAGCGTTTTGCGTTAACAGAGTGAAGGTTTTCTCGCAACCGGCATATGATCGAGTGAAATGGATAGTTTGTCATACTATCTATCTGTACTGAAAATATATTTTAATGATCGATTAAGCGAAAAAATATAAGGACAGTCGGGACAAGATGTAGGGAATAATACGAACACGTGTTGCTCTGATATTTGTTGATGTGTGAAATATGTTAATGCATGCTTCTATTATTATTGGTTCTCTGTAGCATGTGTTTTTCAAGAGTGCCCTTAGTTAAAGTGGGGACTAGTCGGTCCAAATGCGACCATCAAACAACTATGCCTTATGTATGATTGTGTCTTGGACTGTTACACAGGTGATGCCTTAGAGAATATGTAGGGTGCCCATTGTCCCCCCTAGGGACCCCTCACTTCACTAACTGGGTTGCCTTTCTGTAGTTTGAGCCATTGGGAGAAACATACATGTGTGCAGGTCTACTGTCATTCATTCTTATACTGAATAATAGACTGTGCACCCCCTGTATGACCCATCTGTTGCGCAATGACATCTGATTTAAAGAAATAATAGAAATTGTTGCAACAATATTACTCTCTCATAAATCAATAGGATAACATATGTATTTTGCCATAAACATTTTTCTTAAGTTTGTACTTTTGGTTAATGGGGCAGTTTTTCCTGCTCTGCTGAATTTAAAACATTTAGGACTAAATGCAGTATTTTTAGATGTGTACCGGATGGGAGCGCAGGGCATATGGCAAACAATTAATAGAAACACAATCGTGCAATATTGCAAAAAATATAAAGCAGTGTGAGTAAAGATGAAATATTGCACTCACAAAGCTGTCACTGGAACCGCCACTTGTCCAAGTGTGGTATAAATGAGCTTTGCACTAGCTTCCTCAGGAGTAATAAATAAAAATATTTAGTATTTTTACCATAATTCCTTACTTTCTTTTTATGGCTACCACGATACACCATAAAGCTTTTCAAGAAATAATTATGCAATCAGGTAAGATGTTGCATTCATAGTTTAAACTGAGAGCTTCTGCTGCATGACATACAGTAAGTAAGCGCTCATGGGTTGTTGCCATTGAAACTGAAAATGATTCTTAGCCCCTTTCAGTCCCCTATAGACATACCTTTACGTCCTAAAATGCATTCAGTAAAGCCTTTTAGGACGTACAGGTACGTCCTGACTTTCTCACAGCGGCGGGGACAACCTGGACTCCCTCCTGTCACCTCTCTTGGCAGTGAATTTTATACCTTTTATTGCCCTTACTTTAAATATGCATGAAACCTTCACTCTTCCAGTCTGATGATTACCTCTGGTTCTTTGTACCTTTCTGTTAATGAACAGGTAACCAGAGAGCTCTTTATATTGGCCCTGCACATATTTGGGTTGTTTAACAAATGTACTATGACTTGTGTTTGCATCATTCGAAAAGAAGATAAATTACATCCTCAACCTTTTACTCAAAGGCAATATTAATAATCTGTTGAGCTCTGTTCGTTTTTTTAACATGCATGGAGCAAGGGTGATCATGCAAAAGTGTGCTTGCAAAGTCCAGATTGGCAAGTGTCTTCTTCAACTTTGTAAGTGCTTTAATACGCATTCATTACATAATCAAAATAACGTACTTTTAGGACAAATTATTTTCTTTATGCAGACACTCTCTATACGTTTGCAAAAAGGACCACAAGAAAATTTTAAAGGGACATCTCAGCTTTCATATGCATTAAAGTGCCTATGATGGCTAGAGTGCCCCTGTACATGGGATGTCGTGTAATTGCTGCAAATGATACAGCGTGATCCAGAACCTCAAAGGATGAGCAAAAAAAAAAAAATCCCAAATCTGTACAAAAAGGTTTAAGGACTGTAAGAGGACATCGGGTGACTTTCTTCTGGGTGTTTTCTTTTAGAGACCCTTCAGCTGGTTTATGTATTTAAATTAGGGATGCACCGAAATGAAAATTCTGGACCGAAATTCAGGATGTACTTGGCCAAAAATGACCCCTTTAGAAAAGAAAAAAACTAAAAACACGCTTTTATTAACTATGAGTAACACACTAAAATTGGACAAAAAAATTAATAACAATAATACTCTCAAACAGCAGTTTTATAAAATATATACCGTATTTGCTCGATTATAAGACAAGGTTTTTTCCAGAGAAAAATACCCATCGTCTTATAATCAGACCTCAACTAGGTCTGACTATGAGACTAAGATCCGGATCCCCCGCAGCGTGTAGAGCTCTATGCGATTCGCGTACACAACTTCCGCTGCAGCCGGGAGGAGGTGCGGTTGGCAGCGGGGGTTGTCTGCGTCCCTGGCTGTCAACGATCAGAGTTCCCCGTGATCTCTGACAGCCGGGGAAGGTCTGCGTGATGGACGCAGACAACCCCCGCTGCCAACCGCACCTCCTTCCGGCTGCAGCAGAAGTTGTCCACACGAATCGCGTAGAGATCTACACGCTGCCCGGACTACGCACCGAGACTCAGAAGCTCCGGTAAGTTTGGGGGAGGGAGTGTTAAAGGGGGGCATAAGGCATTTCTGGAGGCAGAGTGCTCTGTGAAATGCCTTTTAACCCCCTTAATGCCACTCTGCCTCCAGAAATGTCTTTTAACCCTCCTTATGCCACTCTGCCTCCTGAAATGCCTTATACCTCCCTGTATGCCACTCTGCCCCATAATATGCCTTTTAACCCCCCTATATGCCACTCTGGTATAAGGTAATTCTGGAGGCAGAGTGGCACATAGGGGGTCAAAAGGCATATCATGGGGCACAGTGGCATTTAGAGAGTTAAAAGGCATATTATGGGGCACAGTGGCATATAGGGGTATAAGGCATTTCTGGGGCAGAGTGGTAAGCCAGGGGGCAGATCTGCATAACTGGGGGGCAGGTTGAAAAAAAAGGAAATAAAAACTAATATTTTTCTCAATCATAGCTTTATTTAAAATAAATTGTGCACATAGTTTACATGAATTAACATTTACTGGTAAAACTTTTTCCCTATAGGGTCGTCTTATATTCAGGCTTTTTCTTTTTTTCATAAATTAATATTCAGATTTTGGGGGGTCGTCTTATAATCGTGCAAATACGGTTATATATATATACATATATATATATATAATATAATATATACACATTAACTGCAGTTAATCTGAGTGATTCCAGCATGTGATGGCTGCCTGGACATGATAGCAGTCAGTGTGATTGAATGACACCATGTATATGAAATGTGGGATAGGATGACACACCTGTCATGCCCAGGAGCTTCCAATACAGGTTCATGTTCATGAACACAACACTCCTATCATGCCCAGAGTCAGAGTCAAGCAGAGTGTGGGCATGATAGGAGTGTGATTGCTAACATCAATCGCACTCCTCCTGGAACCTGGAGGAACCGCTCGCAGACTTATGCAGGGGCCACTGTCTCCCTCTGCGTTGCTCGCGGTCTGTTTTAACTTCTCTTGACCTGCCCAGGAGAACAGGAATGGAGCGGAGTAACGTGAGGTGACGGACATTCACGTGACTCGGCTGGGTTTCTGCGTCCCCTCGGCAGAACAAGAGACGCTGCTGAGCAACACAGAGGGAAGAGGCAGGGCCCCTGCGGATGATTATTTTTGGTGGATTTTTTTTTTTGTTTCGGCATTTTGCCGATAATGCTATTTGGCCACGGATGCGATATGTTTCGGCCACGGATATATTGGTGCATCCCTAATTTAAATGTATAGCCCTAAGTAAGTCTTCAATAGCAAACTAACTGTCATCACACAATTATTTTTGGGGTTGTGAAAACTTATCTAGAGTAATGTAAAGACAGCTTATTAGCTCTTGTTGAGATTGGGGTCTTGATAGGATGTGCCGGGTGATAGCTTTGCATAGACATAAACTGTCTATTTTTGAAACTTTTCACGTTTAAGAACAAATGCACATAATTCTTATTTCTGGTTGAATTCTTTATTTATTTTTGTCTTCCTTATTCTTTCTGGTGCACCTGCTAAAATGTCGCACATCTGTTCTGTAGAATAGTGTTTAATTATAAGAAACACTTCAAAATCCTCAGTTACCTCCAGTATAAACTAGATTCTGAATACTTATATTTTTAATTATCACGGGCCTTTTGTCTTAATTTGGCTGAGCATGATTAGACATTGCATACAGTGCCTAGAAAATTACAAAAGAATACCTGGTTCAAGGATAAAATTTGTATTCATTCACTAGATGGCAGTGCAAACTCACCAGTTTTTGTTGATTTGCTGTATGAATGAATAGTCTTGTCTATGTCACATGGTTAGCTTTTGTTGCATAAATGGACTGTTCTCTCTCGATGTCATTTACAATTGTTGGCCAAATATTTATTTTTTTCAAGTAAATTTAATATGCAAACACTTTCATAGTGGCTAGATGATCATGGGTGGGTGAGTGCATTTGTGAAACATTAGGTTAAAGATAAAATAGTATATGTGTGTGTGTGTATGTGTATATATATATATATATATATATATATATATATATATATATATATATATATATACACACTTTAAGCAAGACACACTTGGCCATCCTAACATTCAGCCAGCCAACTGGTGGACATTCCACTGCTTTTTTTTTTATTGAATAAAAATAATTATATTGCTCACTTTGCGGTGTGTGTATGTAGATACTAAGACCGCCAAGGAACATGCTTGTTGCAAATAAAATGTTATTACCGTAAGATGCAAAATGATCAAAAATCAAATCTGAACACAATGTATCTCCTAGAACAAAGAGGTAGTGTTTGCATTTAAATCTGAATTAACGTTGCCAAATAATAATATATATTTCCACACTATTATTTCTTTGTCTCTCTGAGCCCCATATATGTCAGTCGTCTATATATTTCCACACTATTATTTCTTTGTCTCTCTGAGCCCCATATATGTCAGTCGTCACCTACTTTATTACTTATTTTCTCTCCAGAAAATGTGATGACCAATGTAATACCACTAATTTCCTCCTTGTGTTTTTTAAAATTATTTCCATGGAAGCTGTGTTGCATTTTAGGAAATGAAAGCAGATCTGTCATCTTACTGAGTAGAGGCAGAACATTTCATTGTAAGGATATAGTTGCAGCACAACCGTTCTGCGCTCGCTTTGCGAGAACGGACACGTAACACCAGGACGTCCGTTTGTCTTTTGAGCATTTTGCGGTGGTGGTGACCTGACAATAGCAGTGCAGGACATGCAGCAATAAGTTAAGTAAAGGCAGTTCTCCACTTTAAGTACATTTTTGTTTAACATACATGCTCTGGATGCTATTGTATTCATTAATGTGGGGTATGCATGTACTATATACCTAATGAGCCTATTTACCTGTTTAGGAAATAAACATTGTGTATGAACTACAAACCTACCCTTTGTGTAAATACCAGTGAACGTCCCAGAATTTAATCCTCCCCTATATTGGAAGCTGATTGATTCATAAAACCAGGTCCAGACAGGCCACACTGTCACAGATCTGAGCTTCCATTACGCTTAAACATCGTTAAAACAGTTACGCTGATCTAAGAACCAAACATGTACAAATTCTTAGTTGAACAAATATGTTAATGTAAGCATTCTAAAAAAAATTTATGTGAAAAAATACCCTTTCAATGACATTTGGATGTGGTGTCAGCTATAAAGAAAATACATAATTGACCGAATTTGCTTTTGTTTGTTTGTAAACACATTAACCGATTCATTAGAGTATAAACATTTTCTGTAGTTGTGTTATCTCTTCTTAAAACTGTTAAGTATTTTGAATAGCATTTTAATAACCTCCCTCTCCTTTTAACTCCCAGTTAACCTCCTAGTAGATTGCAAGCTTGCAGGAACAGACGCTTCTCCTTCTAGCAGTGTGTCTCAATGCATGTTAATATCACGGTCAACTTTAGCAAAGTTGTTATAGCGCTCATTATCATCATAAGCCCAAGAAATGCTCTCAGTGAGCATTAATTCTTTATTTCTGCACCAGTTATTAAGCTGGTTCCAAATACAGAAGAATGTACACAATAAATTGACTGCTACCCGACACTTCCGCCGGGGCTTCTATGAAGGAGCACTGCCGTGACGTGACCTTCTGGTGCTCAGTCGTGGAAGTCCTGGGTAGCAGCGGAGGTTGTCCACACGCATTGTTCAGACGTCCACTGGCTGCCCCCACTAGACAACAGGGAGTCTGGAGCATAGGGGGACAAATCTAGGGATGCATCATTGGGGGGGCAGTGGCATATAGGGGGGTATAAGACATATCTGGGGGGCAGATGTGCATAACTGGAGGACAGGTTGACAAATAAAAGCAAATAAAAACAAATTTCCTCAATCATAGTTTATTAAATATCAAAAAATTGTTTACATGTGAATTAATATTTACTAGTTAAACCGTTTTCCTATAGAGTCTTTTATATTCAGACTTTTTTTTCTTCTAAATTAATATTCACATTTTGTGGGGCGTCGTCATAATCGAGCAAATACAGTATATTCTGTTTGTTGGTCTCTTTAAATATACCAGAAATGACTTCTTTCAAATATGAAAGGATTCCTTAACCCATAACCCGCAGAAAAAAAAAGAAGGAAAAAAATAAGCTGCAGTGCTGTGTATGTATAGGAGTGTGTCCAACAGCTGTTCCTGGGCTGCCACATCATCATTTATGCTGTGATACCACAGACAACAGCCTTAGAAAAGTAAAAATGCTCATTATTGGACAAATAAGGGTTGAGGCTAACTACGATTTTTGGCCGATGGCACTTTTTAGAAAAAGTTGTACTGGTAGTATATATGTAGTATGGCAAGGTAAAAGGCTAATGCATGAGCTGCTAACAAGATATATATATTGCAGCATAAGAGTCCATACATTAACATCAAAATAAGGCTCAGTGGTCCTTTTTGAAGGGCCGCCTGACAGTGTTAAAGAGATCCAACAGGATTTTTACAGTTTCTGCTGGGTGGAGGGGGGGTCATAAATCTGCCTGCTTCTGATTACACACGGTCATCACAACTCTCATCAGCACAGATTTTCTCCCGCTTCAAAAGAAATATCTAGATTGGTCTGATGAGACCCCTCACACATATGCTTTTGTGGCTCCCATGGAACGAAATGGGATTGCTTTCCTGCCTTACGGTCATGGCGTGCAAAGTCGGACAGTACGATGTAGCTCACTTAGAACGTTTATATTCATTTATGTTTGAGGCAGTAAACTGCTCCGTTGGCACTTATATACGTTGTCATTAGTCACTTCTACTTTCTACATTCTTTCTCCCAGATGTTCATTATTTAATAGTTTATCGTTATTATCCCTCTATATAATTGCATGGTATCTATGGGTTGCGCTTAAGGAGTAATTTTGAGCGGCTGTCACTTTCAATTTGTTACATTGGACTGTTTTGTTCTGTGTCTCAAGTTACATCCTGCATTCAGCAGGCTTCCAGCTAATTTATATTTTGCAGATGGAATAACAATATCTAAAGGTTGGTTCACAAGAAAAAACATGAATGTTGTGGCGCAAGCACAGCAGCTTTTATTGCTAGTTTTACGACAATCCAGACAAGCTTAATTTGAATACAGTTTTCTAGTTTTAATGTTTTCCATCCTGATAGTGTGCACATTTTCCCTATAAACACTAATATGTAAGCTGCTACATGATTTTATTTTTCATTTTGATTCAATATGTGTTCTTGATGGAAAAATGTGGTGTTCCTTTATCAGGGGTAGCTGTAAATTTCCATTTATCTCCACAATTTGTTGGTTACATTTATTGATGCGGTTGCTTTATGTTCCTACTTATTTCAGTGCTGGGCACGTATTAGAACACGTACCAACGTATTGTATTCTCATCATCATTGATCTAAGATGGTGCGGTGTAGGTTTATGAAGTTGGTGTAAAAATGTTATGGCTGGTAAACTTTGTTTCTGGAACAGTGTTTAAAAATGAAAGAAAGATTTGAGAAACTGGAAGTATTCAGATTTATAGAGGTAGTAATTGTAATTTAGTTTTTTTGGGGTTAAGGTTTGTGACCACCTAGGGCTGTTCTATCTGTGACTTTCTATAGTACAATGCAAATACAATTCTTAAATGATCTCAAGTAACGGCCCCCGTTGTTACCAAATCAACCAATTAACCAAATGTAATTGATAATTGGGTTCAATATGACTAGACACATTTATGATTACTACCAGCCCTGTTGAATTTAAACATCAATTAAATAGGACCTATCTTGCAATGTTAAGTAGGCTAAAATGTCTCATAAAGGAAGACAAACAAACTCATTGACATCTATCAGCCTGGTAAGTGTTACAAAGCCATTTCTAAGGCTCTAGGACTCCTGAGAGCCATTATCTACAAATGGAGAAAACCTTCCCAGGAGCGGTCGGCCTACCAAAATACCTCCAAGAGAGCATCAATGACTTATCCAGGAGGTCACAAAAGAACCCAGGGTGACATGCAATAATGGAACCATGAATTCTGCTCTACTAGAAAATCCTGAAATACAACATCTGACCATCAGTTTGTGACCTAAAGCACAAGCGCAGTTGGGTCATGCAGCAGGAACAATGATCCGACACACACAAGCAAGTCCGCCTCTGAATGGCTCAAAAGAAACCAAACAAAGGTTTAGGAGTGGCCGGCCTTTGGGGTGTGCGAGCTGTGCGGCTGCCATGGCAGCAGGGGCGCAATGCGGCCGTCCCATCACCAAGGCCAGGGCCACACCAAGGCGGGTGCACGTGGTGCACAGCACCCTGGTGGCAGGGAGAGGAGGAGAGAGAGAGGGGCGCCGAGTGGTCGCACATGAAAAAGTTTTCGGCAACCGCTCGGCCTTCTTTGTTTCCTGCGGTGGTGGGAGCGCGAGGCCTTGAGCGTGGTGCAGAGCTTCATGTGGATTATCCCGACACTCAGCAGTGAAACTGCGCGCACCGCAGCAGGGCAACTCCCACCACAGGACTTCACCCATCTCACAATCTACCCCCTCTTTGCAGTTCTCCTGGTGAAGAGATTGTGAGAGAGGGTCGTAGAAAGAATCTTGAAATAGAGTGAGAATGAGTGAGAGAATGGATGAATTGTGTGCTACCTGTGATCTACGCCTGTAATTTAGGTTTTTTTTAATGTATACCTTTAATGCTAAGTTTATATGTGATTTCCAGTGGATCTATACCTGCAAAGCCGGATTTGTGTGTTATTCTGTTGATCTATATCTGCTATGCTATGTTTCCATACATTATTTTTAGGGCTGCAACAACTAATCGATAAAATCGGTAATGAAATTCATTGGCACCGATTATTATCGATTAGTTGAATCGATTTTTATAGATTATAAAATGAGGGTTTTTTCAGAGCAAACGCTCTGAAAAATACCCCTCGTTTTATAATCCGTTTATAAACTTACAGTTCCTCCCTGCAGTCACTGCCGATTGGCCCGCCCACTTCCTTTTTCCAGTCTTTCCCTGCAGTCACTGCCGATTGGCTACAAAGAGGGACAGGGGGAAAGGGGCGGGGCCAATCAGCAGTGACTGCAGGGAGGGACAGGGAGAAAGAAAGGGGTGGAGCCAAAGTGCCATTTGGTCCCGCCCATTTCCTATACCGTCGACATGGCTCAAGAACTCATCTAACTGGTGAGTATAAAATTAATATTTGGGCTAATGAAAGTTAGGGACAGTTATAGTTAATGGGGTGTTTAAGGTTAATTTAGGGGCAGTTATAGTTGGGTGTTTAGGGTTAATTTAGGGGCAGTTAGTGGAGTGTTTAGGGTTAATTGTGGTTGATGGGGTCTTCAGGGTTAATTTAGGGGCAGTTGTGGTTGAGGTGTTTAGGGTTAATTAAGGGGCAGTTATGGTTAATGTGGGGTCTTCTCTTCAGGGTTAATTTTAATGCTGAGGACTGAGGGTTAATTTAATTAAATAAAGTTATCTTAAGGTGCAGTTAGAGGTAAGGGGGGGGCAAACTGAGGGGAATTTAAATCCTGGGGGCAGTGAAGATTAACCCTGTATTTATTTATAAAAGTATTGTGTCAGAGTCTGCAAACCTATGAGTGCACTATGGCATATCAGGGGGGTGTACGGCATACCTTGGGAGGACAGAGTGACATATCTGGGGGTATAAGGCATATAGGGTATATATGGCATATAGGGTATATAAGACATGTGCGGAGGGCAGCGTGGCATGTCTGGGAGGCATTTTTATCAAATGTGTTTTTATTCTGCTGTTTGTTTTTTACATCCTACATTACTTTATTAAATTATTTTAAATAAATGGAATTTTTTTTTTTTTTTTTATCCGATTGATCGAAAAAATAATCGGCCAACTAATCGATTATGAAAATAATCATTAGTTGCAGCCCTAATTGTTTATGTATACCTGCAAATAGAGGGTTTCTATATTTTATCTTATTTAGTTGAGCTATACCTGCAGTGTTTACATGTGATCCTCAGTTGATCTATACTTGCTCAGCTGGGTTTGCTTGTTATTCAGTTGGACAAAATTCCTCCATAGTGATATAAAAGACTCATTGCCAATTATCGCAAATGTTTGATTGCAGTTGTTGCTGCCAAGGGTAGAACAACCAGTAATTAGGTTTAAGGGGCAATTACTTTTTTCACATGGGTGAAATGGGTTTTAATTCTTTACCTTTAATAAATAAAATGACTATTATAAATCTGCAGTTTGTGTTTACTAACATTGTCTTTGTCTTGTATTACAATTACCTGTATGACCTGAAACATTCAAATGTGGCAAATATGCAAAAATGGAAAAAGCAGCAAGGGGGAAATATTGTTTACAGCACAAATATTTTCTCAGCACCGCCAGCACATATGTGTACAAAGTGTCCTAACACATGTATTCATTGTGTGCACTTTTAAGCTATTTCCTGAACTAACTTCATAGTTTTGATTTGTGATATGATTTTACAATTTAACATACTGCAAGTCAGCTGTCTCAAAATTTTTGAGATTTCAGGGTCTTTTATGTTTTTCATAGACCATTTTTATTTATGAAATAAAAAAGCAAGGAATCTGTACCTCCGTTAAAAAAATAAAAGTTTAGGTTGAGTGCCCTTTGGGATTTTTTTTCTAGGCATGAGAATGGAATTAAAATCATATGTTCTAGTTACTATAAAATGGCTGTGAAGAGAACTCTTGTATGTATGTGTGTGTGTGTATATATATATATATATATATATATATATATATATATATATATATATATATATATATATATATATATATATATATATATATTATTTTTTTTCTAACATGCATACTAAGTCAGAGGTTGACAAATTTTAGTTTGAATCAAGGGGCCAGCCAAAAAATCTAGGAACCAGCACCCCTCCCCCCCATCCCCAATCATGTTTTTACTCAAACCTGGCGCCCGGGGTTTGATCAACCTTGCCATACACTAACATGCATTTACACACTCTACAACAATACAGCAACAGACACAAGCTAACATCTTATGCTCACAAACACACTATAGTAACACACACTAACATTCTATACTCATGTACACACATGCTAACACCATACACTAATGCACACACACTAACAATATAAATGAAAACATTCACACTCACATTATGCCATACTGTAACATAAACACCACCATATATGCTAGCACCACATGCGCGCGCACACATTTTTTTCCACATATAACACACACACTTTCTAACACACTATAACACTATGGACACATATACACTGAATATGGCAGTAGACAGTGAATCTGGCACTATACATTTACACACAGACTGACTCCATCATACACACTTTAACACTATACTACTCACACACACTCACATACACTTCTCCCCCTCTCACCTGCCATGCCGATGCCTATCTTCTGCCATTACAAATACGGCACACTGTGCTTTCCTACAGGTGCGCGATGAAGCGAGTGACGTAAGGCACTCAGGGGAGTCACATAGCATGCATTATGTCATGGATTCACAAGGGCAGCCATGCAACACCCTGAGCGCCAGGATGTGTCTTCTAGTCGCCATGGTGACCTTGCATCCAGGGGTTTGTCGAGGCCTAGAATAAGTCATGGTTCAGTTTACTGATGTGAGTACTTGACAGTGTGTTTAATAATTTGTTACAGTTCTAAATATAGACCAGTATCACAGTAACACCAAGTACAAAAGAATTCAACTCTTTCCTTGAAATTCATAGGCTTGTCAAACAGAGCTCGGTGTGGACTTCCCTTCCCAAAGTTACTTCACTTTCATTTACTAACTTTTCCCCTTTTTTTTTTTTTTTTTTTTTTTTTTTTTTTTTTTAAATTTGTGGTCTAGGAATAGCTGAAAATCTAGTTTTGGTACACTTTGGCCTAATGTGAAACTAATTGCTTCTTTTAATTTCTCTTTTATTATTGGTGTATATATACGATTTTGTGTTGCAGCTGAATTCAAAGCTCAAGCTAATGTCAACCTAATGAAAGCTGAGAAATTGTGTGGCTATTTAAACTTTTCAACCGATCCTGGTACATATGCATCAATCTTTCTGTAATTGTTATCCCTTTACATTCTGGGCAAATGAGAAACAAGGGTTTGTTACGTATGACACTTTATTTCATTAATGCTTTGGGTAACTTAGCCAAGGAGGTTGGCGGGTCTTCAAAGCATAAATTCAACATCTCCTGTACAGTGTGAAAAATGATGCTTCTTTATTAAAATGTATTAAAACCTAGGCAGACTTTACAAGTCTCCATAACTGCTGGAATCCTATGAACTCTTCACCTTATTGTGATTTATATAGTTCATGACGGAATTGTTCTCAGTGGCCTCTATGTAAATGTTTAATTCGGATCTGAAACACATTTTAAGCCCCTCATACTCGTGTTAATTATATATCTTATCTGCTTTGCATCCGACAGGTAGTAAAAATGAGGAAAGATGTGAAAAAGGTCAAAGTTCTCACCATTCGCAAACTTACAAGACATATTGCTAAACTGAAAGCTAAAAAGTAAGTTTATTTTTTAAATTTTCAAGCATAATTCTTAGCCTGGTCGCAGACGGCTGTAAATCTAATTTTGAAATTTGAAAAGCCATTTGAAGTGCCTTCGATGGAGGCCTACTTTAACTGCAAATCTTTTAAAAAGAGAAGACTCGATCGCTGTACTTCCACAATACGGAGTCTATTATTGTCAAGTTGAGTTATTCATCTAGTTCTTGTTTTGTTTTTTTGTTTGTTTTTATCTTTCAAATAGACGTATTACACCATTGCAGTTTGCAATGTAACAGTACATTATGATCCCTGTTTCTCCTGAAACAAGATGCAAATATTTATTTACAATAAGCTTTTGCCTTTTATTCTCCATCAATCCTACATGTTTCACCTAACCACAGCTGAGTAATCTAAAGCACATAACCCAATAACATTTTCATAAGACTGGCAATTATTTATGTTTTTTACTGAGGAGATTTGCAGATAGAACATACAGTGGAGTTATAACACAATATTTTCTTGATGTCTTAGGGGGACAGAAGAGCTATTACTTAAAAACCAAAGGCGAGCACAAAGATTACTTGAAGAAATTCATGCCATTAAGGTAAGAGTTAACAATTTTTTGCTTGCAAGAGGTATAATAATACAGAATAGAGACATGGGTTCTACCAACAGTCTGTTACTTCGTTTTTAACTCAGGCTGACTGCACTTACTAATCATCTGGAACATTTGAGCTATCGTAATCCAGCTTTCTTTCTGTGTTTTTTGTCCTGTTTTCTTAGTGGTCTCAATTTATTTGGGGTATGGTCTTTGCCAAACTAAATGCATGCCCATCTTTAGGGCTGGAGCATTTGCTGTAACAGCTCAGGAAAGGAGGAAAGTTCCTGTGTTACTAGACTGGCGGATGGCAGAAGTCGGTGGTGACATCATGCTCCGTGTATATCCAGTTCTTTCTACATTTTTAGCTGATGCTGTCACCGTCCTGTTTTGTGCCCAGTGCTCGGGAAAGTTTGTAAGGTTTGGAATGAAAGAAGCCGGAATGTTTGGTTAAAAAAAAAAAAACGTAATGTAGGTGTCTGAAGATAAGGGCCACTTGTCCTAAGTATGAAATCTTTCTGTACACTGTCAAATTGTAATGCATGTGTCGTCACTGATGTAGACATTGCTTTTTTTTTTTTTTTACTTAAAACTTAAGAAAACTTCAATAAATTAGCTTTAACCAATTTTCATACGTGGAAATTTATGGTTTATGCCTGTCTGAAAGCCTTTAGGAGTTGATGCCTTGATCTGTGTCCCAGTGTGCCTAAAGGTGTGTACATCATATTACTCATTAGCTATATATACACATATCCACAACAAATGTATTGCTATCTGGTATGAGTTTGTCTTTATCCCCCACGCACACGGAGAATGTATCTTGCTCGGGGCAAGTAATATTTTATATGAACATTTACAATGTTTTACATGATCTTTAACTTTTTTACTTATTTTTACATTTACCTGCAACATTAGCTACATTATGGCTAACTGATATTTACTGAAAGAAATTGATATGTGAGCTTTTGAGGGCCGTTCTTGCAGGCTTGCAAAATACATACAGTAGAGGAATGATGGCCAGTGTCTTACATCCTGTGTCTAGTGGCGGCAGCCTGTGAATGTCTGTGCGATGTTCGCTGCTGCCCGGCACTTTTGCTGGAGTTTCTATGATGGAGCCCCGGAAGGTCATGTTACACCGGCACTCCGTCATAGAAGCCCTGGCGGAAGTGCTGGGTAGCAGCAGAGGTTGTCTGCGCATATCGCACAGACGTCCACTGGCTGCCAGAGAGGAGGATCCAGATCCCCTGATGCGCTGCGGGTGTTCTGGATCTTGTTATAGTCTGTCCTCTCTTTGAGGTTGGATTGTAAAACGAGGGATGTTTTTTCATTTGCTCTGGAAAAACACCTCATCTTATATTTGATAAAATCGATTCAAGTAATCGATAATAAAAATCATTGACAAACGATTTTCATTATTGATTTTACTGATTAGTTGTTGCAGCCCTCTTTGGTACTCTAATTTTAAGGACTATTATTAATCACATGTTTGTTATGTTCATACTTTTTCCAGTAAAATGAGAATACAGCTGTTAATGATGTTGGATTATTCTACTGTTGGACGTGTTAACACAATAAAATATTAGTTACTTGCAGTGCCACTAACATAGCACATGGCTGATGGCGGTGAATGCTGATGATGCTGTTGTACTGCACTCTACAATATAGTGGCATTACTTTAATCAAGTTTTTATCAGTCAAGTTTTTGAATCCTACATTAAGACAGCTTTTGTGAGGGTTTTAACCACAATATATTTTTGTAACGTTACCTTGTCTTAAAGGGACCATCTAGTGTCTCATACAGCCACACCAATGAGGAATGTGTATAATTTAATATGCAATTTTTGACCTGTAAGGTTCTTATCGTTAGATGCTGCTGGGTACCATCTCTGCTGTGGTTCGTTTTTTGTGCCACTTTGGGCTGCGTGAACAATTGCAAGGGATGGAAAATAATTCAAAGTGTACATTCAAGTGCATACGATGGGTTAAGCGTCCTTTTAATAGTTTTGAATAATTGCTATAATTGCTAGTTTCTATTTGATAAAATATTATTTTACAGTATCACATAGTAGTAAGTCATACCAGCTGGATTTCTAACTACTGATAATCCGTTTGAAGCAGGGGTTCCTAGGATCTGGTATTAAGAACAGTGACGTTAAAGATGTTTCAAAAGTTCCGAAACTTATGACATGATTTGTTGCTGGATGTCATCTGAGCTGGTTTTCTTTTAACTTATAAAATCCTGTGAACAACATGGCTTTCTTCTTTGATGACATCATAGCAGTTGTATTAACATCTCAAAGTTTCAGAGGAGAAACAATAGGTAACTAATAACACATATTGGGATTTAGGGTCTGTTCTGAAAGGCTTACAATGTGTAATTTATAAAACTTGATTTTATAAAACCTACAGAGTTAACTCTTTAAAGGTACAATCCTGCCATCATATCTATTTTTGAACGTATGATAGCTGAAAGGCACATTTAAATGCATGTGGTGCTCTCCTTGCAAACGCATGGGGGATTCTACAGAATCCCCCTGTATGCTTTAGTCACCTAGCGCCCCCACTGGCTTGGAGAATGGGGCACTTCCTTGCCACCCATCTGCTGCTTCAAGCCACCAATCAGTGGTGTAAAACATCTAACAATGAAGGTGTGGGAATCTGCAGCTTCTCCCTAAAGTAAATACAATATTTTTTTAACTTTAAACAATGCATGAGCGTACTTATGAGTGTTCTTTTTGAATTTTGTTTGGTCTGGTCCAGTCCTTAAAAAAGGTATGAGGTCTGTGTTATATTGTATATTTTTTGAGGGGCAAAAGGTAGAACACTAAAAACAGTGTCTTTGGATCATTTGCGGGACACTTCTTGACCATTGGTACCATGCCAGAAGAACATTTTGTTTACAGAGAATCATCCATGGAGCATATTACACAATTGTGGTTTGGCAGACACGGTGGTCTGTGAATGTGCTTTTATTTTAAGCGTTCAATCAGCCCAGTAAAGGGTTCCTGCTTGGAGGCACTGAAATAAAATTGAGCAGTTTTCTCTGGCTAATCAATTACAGAAGGATTCAAAGCCCTTTGAAAAACAATTTTATGTCTTTGTTTTTGATAATGCCATCTTTTTCAGATAAAAGGATCACATAAATGGGAAGAATATTGAAGTATGAAATCCAGTTCTGTGTATAGTACTTTAGATTTGCATTGACACAGACTGCGTTTTATTTCGTTTTGTTCATATAAACACGTCCTTTCTCTGCAGAGCTTTGATCCCTTGTGATATTTTTTAGGACTTTCCCTACCCAAATTAAGCTGATTCTTTACGGCAGTGCTAATGAAGTCCTTTCCTCCATAGACTTTCATTAGTCAAACTGTCAGGCTGGGATGTTAAGACTGAGTTTAGCACAAGGCAGTATGATAAGCTTTCAGGTTGCTTTTCTAGTGAATTAGGCCAAGATAGCACAATAAATAAATAGAAATTACTTTGTGTGGCACTGTCTAAAAACACAAGATTATGTCAAAACTAGGACTGTCAAAAGAAAGCAAAGTACTTTTGAAAAAAAAAAAAAAAAAAAAAAAAAAAAAAACAAAACAAAAAAAAAAAAAAAAAAAAAAACTGTGTGTTTTGCATTAACTGTTTGGTTTTTTTTTTCTCCCATTTTCTATAGTGTAATTAGTTAAGGGTGGGGTTTATAATCAATTAACTGTGTTGCTCTGTATATAAGGAAGTGGTTGCTCACTGTAAGGGGCTTACATTTTCTAAGTGACTTGCTTTCTGTAAGTGACCAGTTTGTGCACCACAGCAGTTAGTGCAACACAAGAGTGCAAGAGCAAGGAGGGTAAGTGACATAAAGCAACTGTTTAAATTCTATACTCGCGTCCCTTTATAAAGAATGAGCAAGCTTGGAGATTTCACTCAGTGCACATCATGCCATATGTATGCATGCTTGGAACAGCAGTTCCTGGGTCCATATCGCTGTGGTAAGTGTGATCAATTGGTCTCTCTGGAAGCTGAGGTTGGTGCTCTTAAGAGGCACATTGAAACACTGAGAGAGATTGACAACCTTGAGAGGAGTCTGTTGCTCACTGAGCAAAGTTTAGATGGGGCCCCTAGCAATGAGGGAGGAGATCAGTCAGAAGGGAGTCAGGCACATAGCTGGGTGACAGTAAGACGTGGTTGCAGTGGGGAAGGGAAGAGGAAGAGGCAAGCCAGCCCAGAGTCTCTCCCTCCCAACAAATTTGCCCTTTTAAGTGAGCATGTTGGGGAGGCAGACTCAGAGGTAGGCTTTGCGGAAAAAGCTGTTCTCCCTAACAGCCGGGAGAGCAGCTCATCCAATGTGCAGGGGATCCGAAAGGAAGGAAAGCCCAGGCAGGTTGTGGTGGTAGGGGATTCAATAATCAGGAAAACAGACAGGGTAATCTGTAGCTCTGATCGCAGCAACCGAATGGTTTGCTGTCTCCCGGGTGCCCGGGTTCGGCATGTTGCGGACAGAGTGGATAGATTATTGGGAGGGGCTGGTGAGGATCCAGCTGTCTTGGTGCACATTGGCACCAATGACATAGTAAGAGGAAGATGGAGTGTCCTAAAAGATAATTTTAGGGACTTGGGTAGTAAGATTAAGAAAAGGACCTCCAAGGTAGTATTCTCAGAGATACTACCTGTGCCATGTGCTACACCAGAAAGGCAGCGGGAGATTAGGCAGCTAAATGCATGGCTGAAGTCTTGGTGTAAGAAGAGGAGGGCTTTGGGTTCTTAGAGCACTGGGCTGATTTTGCTTTGGGGTACAATCTCTATAGTCGTGATGGATTGCACCTAAATGCAAGAGGGTCCAATGTGCTTGGGGAGAGAATGGTTAGACGGTTGGAGGAGATTTTAAACTAGGAATGGGGGGGGAGGGAATAAATACCGGGTTAGACAGTATAGAAAGGGAAGGCGATTTACTTAGTAACCAGGTGGGTGGATCTGGGGGCTTGGTCTATAAAGATAATAGGGAGAAGCATATGTTTTGCCCCCCAAAGCAAGGACAGAAAGTGATTGCAGCATCGGTGTTAAATGACAAGCTGAAGGTCATGTCTACAAATGCTCGCAGTTTAGGGAATAAGATCCATGAACTTGTAACAGTTGTGGCAACTGAGAATGTTGATATAGTGGCTGTTACTGAGACATGGTATAATGAGAAAAATGACTGGGACATATCAATACCGGGGTACTCTTTATATAGAAAAGATAGAAAGGGCAGGAAAGGGGGAGGGGTGGCCCTATATGTGAAAAATAACATAAAATCTAACTTAATACAAGTTGGTGAAGAGAACTTAGAGTCGGTTTGGGTTACAGTACAATTTGGCAAAAGTAAAGTAACTCGCATAGGTGTGATTTATAGACCCCCAGGACAAGTAGAAGAACTCGATAATCTACTAGTGGAGGAAATAGCTAAAATGACAGTGAAGGGGGATGTTATAATCATGGGTGACTTTAATCTCCCTGATGTGAACTGGAAAACGAAAGTAGCTGGTTGTACCAGGAGTGCGGATATTCTAAACTCCTTATTGGGATTATCTTTAAAACAGGTGGTTGAGGAACCAACTCGTAAGGAGGCCACATTGGATTTAGTGTTCACAAATGGAGATTTGTTAACAGATATTTCTGTAGGTGAAAGTTTGGGATCTAGTGATCATCAGTCTGTGTGGTTTAATATACAAACAGTGACTGAGTCACACCACACAAAAACAAAAGTTTTAGATTTTAGAAAAGCTGACTTTTCTAAAATGAGAAAATGTATAGAGGAGTCATTATCAGACTGGGGCAATTTAAATGGTGTTCAGGAGAAATGGGATTTTGTAAAAGCTGTTTTATTGAAGATAACAGAAAATTGTATTAGGTTGGTCAGTAAGAGTAAAAAATTAAGGAAACCGCTGTGGTACTCTGCAGAAGTGGCCAAAATCGTGAAAGACAAGAAGTTAGCCTTTAGTAGATACAAAAATACCCAAAGTGAGGAAGATAGACAGATCTATAAAATTAGGCAGAAAGAGGCAAAGAAAGTTATAAAAACTGCCAAATCACAGGCAGAAGAGCGAATTGCCCTATCAGTAAAAAATGGAGATAAAACATTTTTTAGATATATAAATGAGAAAAGGAAAGTTAAACAAGGATTAGTTAGACTAAAAACAAAAGGCATATATGTAGAAGAGGATAAAGGTTTAGCTGACTGTCTCAATGAATATTTCTGTTCAGTTTTTACAGATGAGAATGATGGAATGGGACCTCAGTTGGGAAAAAAGACTGAATCATTTGAAATATGTGAGTTTATCGAGGCGGAGGTTTTACTTCAGTTGTCTAAGGTAAAGACAAATAAGTCGATGGGGCCTGATGGGATACACCCCAAGTTATTAAAAGAGCTTGGGGGTGTACTAGCAAAACCGTTAACTGATATATTTAACGAATCATTGGTAACGGGAGTTGTCCCTGGGGATTGGAAAGTAGCGAATGTTGTGCCTATACACAAAAAAGGCAGTAGGGAGGAGTCGGGCAACTACAGGCCAGTTAGTCTTACATCTGTAGTGGGAAAATTAATGGAAACAATGTTAAAGGAAAGGATTGTTGAACATCTGAAGTCACATGGCTTTCAAGATCAAAAACAACATGGGTTTTCCTCAGGAAGATCTTGCCAAACAAATCTTATTGATTTTTTTGATTGGGTGACTAAAGTAATTGATCAAGGTGGTGCAGTAGACATTGCGTATCTGGATTTCAGTAAGGCCTTTGACTCAGTCCCACATAGAAGACTTATAAATAAACTGCAATCTCTGGGTTTAGATCCCAATGTTGTTGAATGGATTAAGGAGTGGCTGAGTGACAGAAAACAGAGGGTTGTAGTCAATGGCGTATATTCAGAACAAGGTCTTGTTACCAGTGGGATACCTCAGGGATCTGTACTTGGACCCATTCTCTTTAATATTTTCATTAGTGATATTGCAGATGGTGTTGATGGAAAGGTATGTTTATTTGCCGACGACACAAAAATTTGCAACAGGGTTGATGTTCCTGGAGGAAGAAGCCAAATGGCAAACGATCTAGGTAAGCTGGAAAAATGGTCAGAGCTGTGGCAATTGGCATTTAACGTGGATAAATGCAAAGTAATGCACCTGGGGCATAAAAACCCAAGGGCAGAGTATAGACTATTTGGTACTGTCCTAACCTCAACGTGTGAGGAAAGGGATTTAGGGGTAATTATTTCTGAGGATTTAAAGGTAGGTAGACAATGCAGTAGAGCAGCAGGTAATGCTAGCAGAATGCTTGGTTGTATAGGGAGAGGTATTAGCAGTAGGAAGAGGGAAGTGCTCATGCCGCTGTACAGATCACTGGTGAGACCTCACTTGGAGTATTGTGTACAGTACTGGAGACCATATCTCCAGAAGGATATAGATATGTTGGAGAAAGTGCAGAGAAGGGCTACTAAAATGGTTTATGGATTACAAAATAAACCTTACCAGGACAGGTTAAAGGATCTTAACCTATATAGCCTGGAAAAAAGACGGGACAGGGGGGATATGATAGAAACATTTAAATACTTAAAGGGAATCAACAAAGTAAAGGAAGAAAGTTTATTTAAAAGAAGAAATAAAACCGCAACAAGAGGACACAAGCATAAACTAGAGGGGCAAAGGTTTAATGGTAACATCAGAAAATATTACTTTACGGAAAGGGTAGTGGACGCATGGAATAGCCTCCCAGTGGAAGTGGTAGATGTTAATACAGTAAAGTCATTTAAGCAAGCATGGGATAGGCATAATGCCAAGCTAGATATAGGATAAGGGCAAGTACTAAAGGAGAGTACTCAGAGGTTGGGCAGACTGGATGGGCCTTCTGGCTCTTATCTGCCGTCACTTTCTATGTTTCTATGTTTCTATGTTTCTATGAAAACCTATTATAACGATTACCAATAGTATAAACCATGGTAGTTACATTTCCAACATGCTACTTTCTTGAAATATCTATGGTAGTTATGTATGTAAATTACAGTGATATTCTCTTTAAAGAAAGCCTAATATTGAGTTTTTTCCATGTCATGTCTGACGGCTCACATATAATTTGAGACTCGAGACCCAATTTTGAGCTTCCTGAACGAATGCATTTATTTCCCGGTACATTATTCTAGTTGCGTTATTTGCTCCTGGGATGCAGAAAGCGGATGATGATGATGAGTTTATACTAGCAGTTTCAACCCTGTGCTGAGAGATCCACTCTGTAGATAATTAAAGGCAGACGTTCTATTTTAGCTTGAAATGCCAGTTATTGTGGTTTTTAATAGCTATCCTGGTTGCTGTTAGGTGGAGCTAAAAAATAAAGTTATAAGGTAGCATTTATTCATCTGCCATGTGCAAATGGTTTGATGTAATCCCTATTTTTAGAAGCTGAACTCTCAGGGTTGGGGAAAATGTGGTGGTGCTGGCTACCAGGGGCTAGTTGGTGACACCAGAGGATGACTCCATTCCACCCTTTGCAATACAACTGCTACCTGAGAATGAGGATCATTACTCACAGCCACAAGTGTATGTGAATGACTGTATATGAATTACATAACTGCCAAGAGCCTCACATTTTCCTGACATGTTTTTGGGACTTTCAGTAGAATTTCATTTGTGACGAAATATGAAAGATCACTAAAATATATATGAAATGCAGCAAAATGAGCATTGTTCATATAGGGAGTATTTATATTAGATTAAACTGAAACATACTATGTGAGTAAACAATGTTTCTGTGCAAATTGTAACTAAAACTTTACATGAACTGCAAACAGGACAGCAAATCGGCTTTAAATCTGCATGGGTAATTTATGGTCATTTATATTACATGTTCATATAGTCGGGGTTGGTTTTCTTTTACCGAAAGGTATTAGGACACTGGTTTCTGGGACCTCACTCAATAGTAGGTAGGCTTGCATTCACAAAATTCTATCTGTAGTCCTATTTGCACCAAGATCTGTATACTATGGAGCGCATTTAGATGTGTGCCTGGGTTTTATTGATGTACTTTTATAATCCAGCCCTTGCCAGACTGTCCATTAAAAGACCAAGGTTGTCAACCTGATGTGATCTTCCTGCATCATATAGCATTGTAATAAAATATGGTCATCTAAAGTGGATCTGTCACCTAAAAGCAGCTTTAGATTATTCAACAGGGTATAAATTACTGCTTTTTACACTATTTGTTGACAGGTTAAATACAACATCTGTCAGCCCCTAGGTTAAGAATATAAGAGCCTGTTTTTAAATTATGCCCTTAAGGTCCTAATTATACTCTACACTTAACATCTTCTATTGGAGTGATTTTGTCTGATTTCTTCTGACTAAAAAAAAATGTTACCTGGTTTAATGTAAGTGAATGTTCTGATTTTCTAGGCAGCCAATCAATAATTGCCAATATAAATCCTTAAACCTTATAGTTAAAACATTAAACCTATAGAGGTAACCTATAGATGAGTGAAAAAGCATTAGCGTAGGTGGAAAGGAATTCCAGTTCCATTTGCAATATGTTATGAAAACGTATCATAGCATGGAAATCCTCATCTGTTAAAAACATGAGGCATGTTATGTTAGACTACATAGGAATTACTTTTCCAGGTTTACAATAATAAAATGCAGAATGATTTTTCTGAACAGCTTCCATTCTTACAGATTGAGGTAGTCCCTTTTGAAATTAAAATGTCAGTCTTTCGTTCACAAATAGATTAATGTTCTGCACGTGAGCTTCCATCTCGCCCCTGAAAATCTGAAACGTGTAGATTTTTTTTTCTTTACTTTTATGTAACACCGGGCAAACCTAATGCAGTCCACTACTACTAAAGGGACGCTGCAGTGTCCCAGGCAGTCCCCTGAAAATGTAATGCATGTGTAATTATGTAAATTACATTATGTAAATGTAATGCTTCTGTTGAAATAAGACCATTCAACATCTGAGTTATTTGCTTTCTCAGTTAAATTCAGTTAAATTCAGTGTTAAAATATCCATAATAATCTAAATGTATTAGTCCATTGATCATAACAGCCTCTTTTTGCCCTGACAGTCTGGCACATTGGACCAAGGTTCTGATTGATGAGTGAACCTGATAATTGAGATTAATAAACTACGGTATTAAAATTGATAGCTATATTGCAAATAAGCAGCTACATTTTCCCTTTGTGACTACAGAGTACAGTCCTGTTTCTCCATCATAATGTTTGTGTGTGTTCACTTTTAGATCATAGAAAGCCTAGTTACTACCGAAGTTTATAGAATTCTGCAACTGTCCCCAAATTTTCTAAGCTATGTTCAACCCTTTCAGTCCCCTTAGGATGTACTGGTATGAACTTAAAATCTGTGGCAAACAGCCCATTACGGCAGATATCAGGCTGTTGTGCTGGTACACTGATCCCCTGCTGGCTGATCACACATATTGCAATCAGCAATACATATTTTTTTTCTTAAAAAGTTGCCCCTTAGCCGCTATAAGTAAAGAAAAAATATAAAAAAAAAAATCACTAGCCCAAACCTTTTATGGCAATAGTATTAAAAAATATAATATAAGGAAATATGCAAACAAACAAAAAATATGTATGTGGGGTATGACTGTAATCGAGAGATGTTGAACATAAATTGTTATTGATCAGCTGTGGGTTTTTGCAGTATAGAAGAAAACTTGAGCAAGATTGCAAACAAATGTGACTTTTTTTTCCTTTAGTATAGGGATTTTTTTTTATCACTAATAATGTTTTATGTATTTCTATGGTTTTAAAAAGAAGGTCCTACTTCTCCCAAACAAATTGTGTATCGTCAAATATCGTAAAGGTTTAACAAACGTATGGCAAAAATGACAAAGATTCTGGGCCTTAGGATATAACATCCACCGGACCTGATGGGGTTAATGTTCATGAGATCACTCTCCAGGGTGATTCAACACTTACATCAGCCGTGTCCAGTACAGTGTGGTTCTGTACTGCTTATCTCTCTGAATCTCTCTATGCTAAATCCTGTATCCTTAAAACTGCTTAACTGTCATAAAATTGCTCTTGCAACATTTTTTCTTTGAGCCAAACAGCACTCACAATATCTACTCTGCTCTTTACCACAATACAAAATAGGAATATAACCATCTTAAAATCTCTTTTCTACCCAACAGGAATTGAGACCTGATGACGTGACAAAAACAGCTTTACAGAAAGAAATAGATTTTGATAAAGTATGCAAAAAGGTATGGTATGCATCCATTTCATGTCTTGTTCCTGTCATGATCGGCCATGGTAGCCTCATCTCTTTTCTTGTTAATGCTAAAAATCGTCAGAACATCCTGAGAATAGAATTATGAGCAAGATATACATATAGATTAAGCAAATGTCAATTTCCTTAAAATATTTTATGACTGTACTGTGGATGTGTATTCACATTGATAATGCTCATTTTTATAAATACAGCCAACCAATGCTAAACGTGTTCATAACCGATGACTTGCAATGTCGCAAA